>NC_142684.1:138170606-138473636 GCF_056320005.1 Nelumbo lutea | reverse complement strand
TTTTTTAAATTTAATAACAATATGCATTAAAATAAGAGGCCTTTGAAAACTCAAAGGTCTATCTCTATTAGTGTGTAGCTTTATTAATATAATCAAGATAAACAATGATTGCTGCTTTATGTTTTTAAAACAAAAGAAGTCCAATTTTAATATATATTGTTAATTTTCAATATTTTTAATTATTTTTAGTATTTTAATTATGTTTAGGTTTTTTAGTTTTTTTTTGAATTTTTAATTAATTATTAGTATTTTAAAAATATCAATTAATATTTTTATATTTAAATTTCTTATTTTTATTAACATTTATTAAGTTGGATTTTTAAGTGCAATTGAAACACATTTTTAATATTTACTAAGCTTTGTTAATATTTATATTTAGTGAAAGTTTAGTGGATTTTTAAATTAATATTGTTTTATTGTTTAACCTCAACCTATTTATATAATTTGATTTATATCATGGTTTTCAAAACCAGGCCAGACCAGAAACATCAGGAACCGATTAAATGACCAGTCCTGTTTTACCCTAGAACCGTTATTTTGCCAAAAACCATTAATTTGGTCAGCAAACTGCTGACCTAGGCAATCAAATTGTCTGAAATGTCCAATGGTTTTGGCCATTTTTTATTTTTTATTAAATTTTTTTATCAAAATGGAACATCCATTTGGTTTGAATGGTCGGGCTGTTTGACCCAAGAACCGAACCTCTGATCAGTTCATTGTCTGATTCGATTTTAAAAACCTTGATTTATATTATTTCTCCCTTTCTCTCTCTCTCTCTCTCTCTCTCTCTCTCTCTCTCTCTTAAATGTAATAATAACATGCATTAAAATAAGAGGCTTTTGAAAAGCTAAAGGTCTCTCTCTCTTAAATGTTTTTTAAATGTAATAGTAACATACATTAAAATAAGCGGCCTTGAAAAGCCCAGATGCCTCTCTCTAATAGTGTGCAACATTATTAATCTAATCAAGATAAGCAATGATTACCGTTTTATATTTTTTAAATAAAAAAATAAGAAAAATGATAAAAAAAAAGATAAATAGCTTCTCTCAAAGGAGATACATGGTGATATGGATGTTCAGTTTTAATATATATTATGTGTTTGCATGGTGGGGCAAGTTTACGCGTGTTGTACGTGGCAATATCAAATGATGATGATAATAATAGTCTGCAACCAAATGGTCTTGCTAGTTGAACCATTAACCTATTTAACTAGGAAAATGGACTATGATTAAGACATTAATTCATTTTTTTCTTTGTACTTTAACCATTTGTATCTTTACTAACAATAATTCTTATTTTTCAAACATATTTTTGTTTAATATGAAGAATATACAATATTAATGCATGCTCAAATTTTTTTATAAAGTTTATAAAAAATTCTATATTTTTATTATTTAATTATGAAATAATAAAAATTACTTATTTACTAAGAGGAAATGCAATTCCAATATATTGTTTGGACATTGGTTTTTAATACTATGGTCAAATCGGTTATTTATATATATAGTATATATATTATTTATATATAATATATATGTTATTTACTATTTATTTATAAATATGTTGTTTATATTGCATTTTTGTAAACTTCTTATATGATGGAAATAGTTGAAAATATACTTATATTTTTTGTTTTTCTTTGTATCAATTATTGAATTTTCTTTTCCCTTTAATAATTTATTATTATTTTTAAATTAAATCGGGTTGTATTAGATTCGGATATCCAACATATTGATCGGATTCATATTTGAATCAATATTTATGAGATCCAATCGGATCTTCGGATTGAATCGAATCGAATCGAATTCAAATATACCCTGATTCAAATCTGATCTGATCTATTTGCATACCTACCAAACCACTTGCCTACAATGACCTAGCTATTTAAATCATTGAACCATTTGACATGGTTAGTCAGGTCATGTATTATACATTAATGCTCTTTATTTTTTTATCCTAACTTTCATCCCATTTCTATCATTAATCAAAATAATTCTCATTAATCACACTTTTTTTATATGATGAATATATAATATTATAGAATGTACCTAAAATTACCTACAAATTTCTATATTTTCTAGAATTTTATGTATTTTAGTATTTAAGAATAACATCATGTGTTGATCCATTTGACATGGATAGTTGAACCAATAACCCACCATTTGGATGGAAAAGTCATTTTTTCTTTTTCGGTTGATTTTAAATAATGTATTACATTTTCATCATCAATAAAAGTAATTCTTATTTCTACATTTATTTTTGCACGTGGCGGTACCAAATGATGATGATGATAATAATTAGTAACCAAAGGACCTTACTGATTGAACCATTAACCTATTTAACCAGGAAAATGGACTATGATTAAGACATTAATTCATTTTTTCTTTGTATTTTAGTCATTTCTATTTTTGCTAACAGTAATTCTAATTTTTCAAACATATTTTTGTTTAATATGAAGAATATATAATATTAATGTATGTTCAAAATTTTTTATAAAATTTATAAAAAATTCTATATTTTTATTTTTTATTATTTAATTTATGAGATAATAAAAATTACTTATTTAATATTCGTTACTTAGTTATGACATCATAGATTGACCCATTTAACCTGGAATTTTAGAACATTGACCTACCTACCACTAGATATCGAAATGGTTTAATTTTCAAACTGATTTTGAATTTTGCATTTCATTTATATCATTGATAAAATAATTAATTATTATTTATCATACTTATTTTTGTTTATATTATTAGCATATAATATTATAGATGTGCCCAAAATTGTTTCATATTTTTTATACTATTCTATTTAAAAAAATATTTTTAATTATACATCATGAGTTAACCTATTTGACTTGAAAGGTTGAACCACTAACCCACCCCTAGATAGGAAGATTGTTTAATTTCCCATCGGTTTTAAGTTGTATATTTGATGTCCATCATTAATAAAATCATGTCTATTTTATCACAATTAATTTTTAATATGAAAAATATATAATAATAGAAATGTGTCAATTTTTTATATATTTTTTGTATATCCTATATTTCTAAATTTATATTATTTATTTATGACATCATGAAATTATCCATTCAACCCAAATGGTTGAAGTACTTACCCACGACGTAGATGGAAAATATGATTCCATTTTTAGGTTTATTTAAAAAATATAAAATTTCATCCTATTAATAATTATTGTGTATGGATTTATTAGTGGAATTTAATGATGATATAAAAAGTATTTTTTTTATATTTCTAGAACTGTATTATTTATTCATGACATCATGAAATTATCCATTTGACCCAAATGGTTGAACTACTTACACCAAGATGAAAAATATGATTTTATTTCTATCTTTATTTTAAAAATATAAAATTCATTCTATTAATAATTATTGTGTATGGATTTATTAGTAGAATTTAATGATGATAAACAAAAGTATAAATGTTGGATTCAATGAGAGATAATGTGATTTATTTAATGACTTAAATGTGAGACTTAGTAAAAGGTAATTGAATGCACTTAATGTTATTCTTTTAATTACATTTTCTGCCCTTTCAGTGGAGACGAACTAAATTCGAGAAGGGGGTATTTCAGTAAAGAAAAATTTCAGAAGCCAATAACTCCTCATTCACACTTTTATTAGTAGTATATATATATATATAAGAGGGGTGTTTGGCATTCGATTGTGATGATGCGCGACCTAACAGCTCCTCTGCTGGCTGGTGACTCAGAAGCGTATTTAGATGGTTCCCTATTTGGGCTGAGCTAGAGATGTCCGAGCTATATAACAGAGAGTTGTATAATTTTTTGAGAGACCTACAGGGAAATAATATTAGAGTGCTCGGGTTTTTTTACCGGGGGTGGGCACTCCGATGCTTAAGTCAATGAATTGGAGATTTTTGAGAGGGCTAAAGTAAGAGAGCTAGAGAGTTGCGAGAGCTAAATTGCACAGACCTTCTCTTAGGAAAATGATGCATTTATATAGGTGTGAGGGATTAGAGACCTCCTGTAACGGGTCCCATCTTCTGCGCGGGCATTACAGCTCACTCGAATAACTTTGAAGTAGGTAGGTCGGCTTAATGGTCAAGCGTTATTACTCTGGAAAACTTGGTCTTGATAACAGATCTATGTAATAGGTCAGCGAGCATGCCTTGTAGGTCATCACTTATACCCTACTTAGCTCGACCAATCTCCAAAGGCAGTCGCTCCTTAAGCAGACGTCCTTTAGGTCGGTCAGGCCAAGGTGCTACTAGCCGACCTACTAGGGTGATATACTTACTCAATGTTGAGGTGTCACTTGGGTGCCATGTATTTTTGACGGTAGGTCGTGAGGTTGGCGGAGGTAGGTCACCATGTTTCTAGTAGGCCTCTAGAGGTAGGTTGCCAGGTCTCTAGTAGTTCTCCGTAGTTAGGTTGCCAGGTTGGCAAAGGTAGGTCTCCATGTCTCTAGTATGTCTAGCGGTAGGTCGCCAGGCCGGCGGAGGTAGGTCTCAATGTCTCTAGTAGGTCTCTGGAGGTAGGTCTCCAGGTCTCTAGTAGGTCTTTGGAGGTAGGTCTCCAAATCTCTAGTAGGTCTCCAAAGGTAGGTCGCCAGATTGGCAAAGGTAGGTCTCATCATTTTGGCTAAGGCAAGTCCCCACCTACATGGTGTTGAGGAGTCATCCAATTGTTTTTGAGATGCCACATGTCATGATGTCAGTGGAGGGCCAAACCTACCCTCATCAGATTAAATCGTAGTGTGGACCAAATCATACTATCTCATTGGAATTTAGAAGGTTGTCATCGCCATTGTTGCTACTATGATCATCACTCGCCGCTGCAAGGCTACCATTGTAAGTTTTTCTTCATTCATTCTATGCAAGGCTGCCTCTATTTTCTAATTCATTCTCATGCAATGTTTTAAAAAATGACCTGGAACCAGAACTGTTCTGGCCACCGGTTTTTGGTTCAACGGTTCGACCGTCTGGTCCAAATAGATGGCTTGTTTTGACAAAATAAATAAATAATTAAAAAAATAATTAAAAATGACAAAAAGTCGTTGAACTAGTCGATGGTTTGACCACTTGGGTCAATGGGTCGTTGATTGATTCAACGGTTTTTTGCTAAGGACAGGTTTGGGGTAAAATGGAACTAGTTGCTTAGACGGTTCTTGGGCCGAACGGTTTGATCGTCTAGGTTAACGACAGTTCAAAACCATGTTCTCATGTATCTCTCATGACATGAAATTCCTTAAACCCTCTATTAGGAAACTCACCACAACTCACTAGAACTAGTCAAGCCACTATTGTCATGGTTAAATTATATTATTTTTTATAATGTATTAAGAATATTGTTTATTGCTAATTAAAAGTATAGATCATCTCACACTATATAAGTGAGATGTATGAAATTAAAACAAAGTGTGGACTGAATTACATCACGTCTTGCAAAATGCCTATGAAAAAATCGGGATCTGCTCCTCACAGAGCACACCTCAACCTCATCCCACTGTGTATTGGGAATATCTCCCCATGAATAACAACACAAAAGATAGGAGATGTTCCTAATACATGGTGGGATGAGGCTATGGGGTTCGTGTGAGGTATGTTTTGTGAGGAGCAAATCCAGACTCCCTATGGAAATGTGGAGTGGTTCAGTCCACTCATTTTTATTCATAGTGCATAGCAATTATCTTGCTGTAGTGTGGTGTAGGCGCATCCTTGCCACAAGTGCAGTGTGGATGAGAACATACTACCCAATTTCTCACCCACATTATAAAACACACCCTAAGGGAGCCTAAGTTTGTTTATCTCTATTTTAATCATATTATTATATTAGTTCACAAGCGATTCATGTTGTTGTATGAATATCGCATGCAAGAAAAATATTGTTAGAGAATAAAACCTATTTAAGAACTTACCTAACCAGCAACTTAAGCTTTTCGGTTAAACAATTCCTTTAGATGGTATCTAAGCAATTGAGCTTGTTAGACCAAGTGGTCTACTATTCCATAACATGAGGGGACATGTTAAAAAATAAAAGGGTTAAATACTTAAAATACCCCTATGGTTTAGTAAATGGACAATAACTTACCCTACCATTTGAAAAATTACTTAAAATAACCTTAAAGCTGTGTTTGGAAACAATGCAAATGAAGTGTAAATCACAGTTCAGGGTAAATCTGTACTCTAGTTCACTTTTGCCTGTGTTTGGCAACATTACATTTATGCATTGCCAAATGACAGACCAATGCATATTTACATTGATAATAAGATATAAATACATCAATAAAAAAGGTAAATTTGCATTCAAGTAGACTTTTGATAAAAAAAAAAAATGCTTTATTGAAATTAATGTTCACATCCACTACAACTAAAAGCCTGTTTGGTAAGAAAGTAAATTTGTCAATGCAAAACTAACAAAATTTTGCAATTTATATGAACTATTTACACTCTACATCTTTGCATTCACACTTATTTGCATCCTTTAAAAAACGCAGCCCAAATTTCCTGACAATAGACAATTGTTAAGGACCATTAATGAAAAGATAGAAAAAAAGACTATTTACCCTTTATTTTAAAACTGAGATACTTGGCTTTTGTTTTAAATAAGGGTGCAAATGAATATCTATTTTGTCGGATTCAAATATCTCCATTTCGGACATTTCGGACCTTTGAATCGAATGAGATGATAAACTCGATCAGAATTTGGATTAAATTCGAATCACCCTCTGCTCGAAATTATACTTGATTTTCTTTTGTTTTTGACTGATTTGACCTTTACTCCGTTTATTTGTTCCATTTGCAAGCAAAAACTCCAATTCAACATCGACCTTTCGAGTTCAGATTGGCTCCCCACTGTGCACACCCCACAACACATCTCAGTGTGCATTGAGATCATCTCCTGTACTCGTCATGGGGAGATGTTACCAGTGCACGGTTGGGATGTGCTGTGGCAGCAAATGTGAATTCCCACGATCCCTCTCCCTAGGCCGCTTACAACTTTGAAATGGGTTCAATAGTGATGAGCAGGATAACTTTGACCTCGTACCGCCTACGTTAAAGAAAGCAGATCCTTTTGAATAAGATGGAGAAATATAAAAGAATAAAAGCAAGAGAAAATTATTTACTTTTCCGAAAGAAATTGAAGAAAATGTGCTATTATACAGGAATAACAATAAATTGAACTAGTGCAGCCATTGACACAATCACTTCTGCATAGTTTAATGAGGCATCAATCGATCAGAAGAATCAATTCATCTGAGAGATTCTTACGGTTTTGTAGCAGGAAACCTTCAGTCCATCGGCCATAATAAGCCCTTGAGTGTATGAATTGTTAATACGTCAACAAATGCAGAAGGTTAGCAGCTGTTAACACTTGAAAGGTCTCTTTGCTTCGACTGCATGTGATAGATAATACCAGTACGCAGCATTCTCAATCTGACACCGCGCTCATCATCTAATTTAAAACTACTCCCCATTAGACTTCTTGGGGGGTTCCCTCTGTATCATGTGCAAGAGGTTCAGGACAATTTCAGACATTGGTGGCCTGAACTCTGGCTCGGGCTGCAAAATAGATTTCATGATATGATGAATTCATTTCCCCTACATTGACAGTAGAATTATGAAAAAGAAACAGGCCAGCCTAATGACCAAAATCATCAAAAACCACAAGAAACATTAGAAACTCAAAACAGTAAATAGATGCCCTGTGCAATTCCTAGACAAACTGGTTACTGATTTGAGATAACCAGAGGAGCAAAAGGTTTTACATTGAAAGCAAAACATGTTAAAACTAACTAGGTCAGGCAATTACTTTGATAGGGTTGGTTTTATAATCAATATTGACTCAGTTCAAGCTTGAAGATAGGATTACACGAATAAGAAAATATGAAATATTTTATAAAGAAAAATTATATTTTTTCAATCAATCAAGTGCAAACTTTATCTTATTTGTTTAAAATTTTCAGCTGAGCGTAGGTTGAGGGGGAACACAGGCTCAAGACCCAAACAGAATAAAAAGGAACTCAAAACAACACACATCCACTGGCCGACCCCTAGCAAGACTATCAGTAGCCAAGTTATAAGACTTAAAAGGATGCATTGGAACAATCTGTTCACTCTGAATCAGTGATTTAAGCATACAAGGCTTAAATTCTGAAGCTAGCCTTGGCACAAGGCTCGAGGAAAGCACCATGGGGATCAACCCTGGGGTTCATACTTGGAAGTGCAACTGTGCAAGGGATATTTCTCACCTTGGAATGCTTGTTCGTCTGTTGTTAATGCATATGCAGTTTTTTGTGCTTGT
Source organism: Nelumbo lutea (assembly GCF_056320005.1). Taxonomy (NCBI): domain Eukaryota; kingdom Viridiplantae; phylum Streptophyta; class Magnoliopsida; order Proteales; family Nelumbonaceae; genus Nelumbo; species Nelumbo lutea. The sequence continues at coordinate 138,465,346 of NC_142684.1, read as the reverse complement.
AAATATGCTGAACATGTTTAAAGAGCTAAACTTTACTTTGGAAGCTTTTTAGAAGTTATTAAGTGGTTATAAGAATGTGATGACTTTCTCTAAAGCTCCTAAAATTCTTATTATTCTTTTTTATGTTATCTGTCATTGATTTATATGCTCTTTCTATATAAAAATATGCTCCTTACTGTTTCCTATAAAAAAATCTCCGCTGGCACGTCTACACTTTTTTTTGATAAATGCACATGTCTTTACACTTTTTCATATTCATTTAACATTTTTCTCTTTCTTAAAAAAAGATGGTAATTCATGAGGCTTAATCCTCAAGCCTCAAGGCTTACACCTCACACATCATAATGTCCTGGTGTTTTGCTTCACACCTTGATTTTTTAAACATTTGATGAACACCAATGCTGGTACAAGTATAGGAAATTCTTGCTCAGACAAGGTTAAAAATCACACGTGCTAATATTTATACAACTCTTCTGGTTATGGTGATCCATAGTAATGGTACATTATATAGATGGATCGAGGGCCATAGCAATCCAAATTGCACATCTCAGGTATTAGCACACTAAAGAATATCTGCCATGGTTTTTAAAAACGAACTGGTGACTGAACTGGTCAGGGGTCCGGTTACCGGTTTGAATGGTCCGACTGTTCGACCCGAACAGCCGTCCCGTTCTGACAAAAAAATAAAAAAATAAAAAAATAAAAAAATTGGAAAACGGTCAACACCGTTCAAATGGTTAACCGGCCAATTCAGTGGTTTTCTGACCAAAATCAACAGTTTTGGGGGAAAAAGCGGTTTTGGAGGAAAATGGAACCGGTCCTCCTGATTTTTCCGGTCCAACCATCAGGTCCAATCCGGTTTTGAAAACAGTGATATCTACAACCTAAGTAATAACTGAAAAGGAAGCTGGATTTCTCAAGGCAGGTTTCAGAAAGCACTCATTAGAGCTGCCAATGGGTCAGGTCTGGTTCGGGACAGCCTGTACCAGTCCCAAACTGATTACTTAATCAGGGCAAGACATAGATCCAGAACCGTCCTGATAATCAGGTCTGACCCAATAACCCGATTATACATAACATAGTTTTTTATTTAAATAATGATATAAAACTTGATTTTTTATAATATAATCTTACTAAAAATGACAGTAAAATAGTACATTATTTATATATTAATAAATCAAGTATTTTTAACCAAAATTGTCTTATATATTATCCACTAATTTTACCATTTTAGACAATATAATAAAAATTACAAAAAATCTAAAAAACCTTTATATTTTACTAATAAAATAATTGTTTCAGGTCCAAGTTGGTTTGGAACAATCAAAAACCAGAACCAACCTTAGTGGTCAAGGTGACGTCTAGGTGTCTAGTCGCTTTTTGGGGCTCCTCTTCGTCCAGACGCCAAGTGAGTTTATATACCACTTATACAAAGTTATATAATGTTTCATATATATATATATATATATTATATTATATTTTTATCATATAATATTAATATAGGCATGATACACTGTATCATTTTATTATTTCTTTCACTAAATAATATCCTTATTGTTAGCTTCTTACTTTGTTAGGGTTCTGAGTGATGGATATTCGAAAAGCTAAGCTAAGAACCGGGGAAGACTAACAGGATTTGAGTGATGCAGAGTTCGAAGTCTTAAGCAAGGAGCACCAACCAATCACAGAAGCCAGAAGGTATGTTCTTCTTCTTAAAAAACAGGGGTTTTCTTCTTCTGGACAAAAACAGGGGCTCTGCCCTTCTTATCTTTCTTCTTCTTGAACAAAAACAAGGGCTCTGCCCCTTCTTATTTTTCTTCTAGAACAAAAATAGGGGCTCCACCCCATATTTTCCACGTTACAGCCATTACTTTTTTTGTCTTTTTACTTCTTTTCCTACAATAGAAACAGGGGATCAGCCTCTTGTTTTTTCTATCCTTTTTAGACACTAAGCAACTAAGCGCTCCCTTGTTGCCCACCTTAGCACCTTGAAAACTATGGAACCAACCCGATTATTAATCAGGACAAAATGACTGAACTAGGACCAATATAATCGGTTTGGTCAGTGACATCAGTCAGGTAGAACAGACCCATTGACAGCCCTAGCACTCATGTCAAATCAAATAACTAAGAGAAAAAAAAAAACTGCCACCATATATTAGAAATAAGTCCAAAAATCTAAAATGAAACTTGCCTGGATACAAAGGGAAATAATGTCTGCAAAACGTGATAAAGATTTAGCAGGGTAAACTCCATTCAGAGAAGGATCTACCATCCTTGACAGTGCATCAATATCATGAAGTTGAGTAATTGCCCATCTTGCCAAATGTTGCTCTCCTCTAGGCCTTGATCTATCCATATTGTTTTAAGAAGAAAATAAGTAGCTGTAAAACAAATAAATGACAACAAAGCCAAAAAGAAAGTTAAGATAGAGAATCCTAACCTGTCATAGGACTTTCGCCCTGTAAGAAGTTCTAACATTACAACTCCAAAACTGTAAACATCACTTTGGTAAGTATAAGTTCCAGACTCAAATTCTGGAGCACCATACCCATAAGCTGATAGAAGTTGTCCTGACAACTGAGAGTAAATAGAACAGTATCAGTGCCAGTTTATAAAGAATGAAACATAATTTTGAGCCTATAGCTCAATTTGGAGTTTTGGACTGTTGTAGATGTGATACTTCTCAACAACACAATTTGCACTAGACTAAATGGTGCTAGAACTTGTGTGACAGTGATGATGACAACAGTGGACAGACAGCCATCAAATAGTGCCGATTGAGAGTAAGATATTCAATCTAGAACTTCCTGGCAATGGAAGAAATAACAGAGAAGTGTTTCATGTGACAGGGAGAGGTTGGGATTTTTCCAAGTTCATTTTGTTGAAACAACCTGATCAGATGACGGGCTAAATTCTACTAAAAGCAGAATGCAAGAAACCAATAGCAGAGAAACTCTTAAAATCTAAAGTCTTTGATGATAAAAAAAAAAACCTTTAAGTCTAAATTGGAGAAGCATAGGTCCATGCGTCAAATATGTGTGAATAATAATAAGCAACCTTTGAATTTCAAAAAATATTGATTTACCTGACTAACGGCACCAGATGATATCAAAGGAGACAAACCACAATCAGAGACATGTACTACAAGTTCATCATCAAGAAGAATGTTAGCAGACTTGAAATTCCGATGTACAATGGGTGGTTGGCAGACCTCATGCAAATACCTTCACCAACGAAAAATGACAGTATTTAGCTTTACAAATGATAATGTTATTAGAGTGAATTAATCATGTAAGGTAGAAGCACAAAAACATTAACAGACATGAAATTCCAATATGATGGTTATGTTACTTACTCTAGAGCCCTTGCAGCTCCAAGTGCCATCTGAATGCGGGCATTCCATGAAAGTTTTCTGTTGATCTCGTCATCAGAGTGCAGGGCATCATGGAGTGTCCCATTGCTGCAATATTCATAGATGAGTAGCTTTTGCCCATGTTCAGCACAATAACCCTCAAGCTTGATAACATTAGCATGTTTAAGCTTAGAAATGCTTGAAACCAACTCAAGAAATTCCTCATCTGTCTGCCGCCTAGAAGCCACATTATCAAGTTTCTTTACTGCCAGGAGCTAAAGAAACATCAAGGAGCAAAACCATAGGAGTCAGATACGAGGACACTAGATGCACTGAATAAAATGCCCATTAACATACCCACAGAGAGCATGCATTTCAAATTTAGTGAGATACTGAAACTGACAACAATTGGAATAAAAGCTTCAAGGATAAAGGCAACAAGAAATTATCGCACGATTTAAAATAAGCTTTATCTAGGCAAGTGTTGGAAACCATTGGAAAATAGAACATGGAATTCAGATTCTTCCACTTGATAGAAGATGAAAAAGGAAATATTTGTGTGGGGGAGGGGGCAAAGAGGTAGTATACAAATAGATATATTGACAATGAAACTGGACTACCAATTATCTCAAAGTGGTCCAAGTCCAACTAAAGCCAAGAAAAATTAGAAGGGACTTAAGAGTTAGGAAATGATATAAAAAAGTTAGGAAGTAGCAAAATCTGTCATCAGTATATTATTTTGTTTTCCTTAAGAAGGAACAATAATTATTCTTGGATAGAAAGCATGGGATTCAGTCAGTGCATGTGAACCTATTCTGTTTTAACAATTTCCGGTAAATTTTTCAAAAAGCAATGATAAAGATTCATCTATGAAGAAATAACAATCTAAAGCTCTAGAAATAAAAATCTGCATATTACAAAGATAACATCAAAGAAAACTATCAAAAGTAGTGTATACAAAACCAGACCGGAGCGGTCAGCTGGACCAGTTGAACCATGGCCTGGGGCACTAGCCAGTTCAGTCATACCCTAGAAACCAGACTTGATAGAAAACCAAATGACCAGATGTTTAACCAGAGAACTGGCAAACCAGTCCTGGTTTCATAAACCGCCGGGGTCACTAATTGAGACGAAATTTCATAATAGCAATGGCAAGATTTTAACCCACCTCTTATTTATGTGTATTTCTTAGTTACCATTAATCCATTCCTTTTATTTTTTATAGTTAATGACTCTTTATTATATACATTACTTTATTACACACTTATGTCAAATAAAATGTGAGTTAGGAGGCTTGAACCCTGATCGTTTACTTTCAAAAAGTAAGAAACTTGCCAACTATCCATCATATTCAAGCATGATATAAATTGTAAAATATAATATATATTTAGTGTTTAAAGCAAGAATCAAAATTTTGCAACGTATCGGCCCATATCAGCCAATATGTATTGTACCAGTATGTACCAATACATTGTTTTCAGGTTTTTTTAAAAAGCGTTTGTTTAAACATTAATACATATTAATTTCAGACCCCTTTAAATTTTAAAGATAAGAAACTAAAACAATAGGGTGGAAGGTTCAAAGTACCGATAAACCCCTTCCGCTGTATCGGGGTGTATCAATAGTTTGAACCTTGGCCCGCATTATATATACATATATGCCACATCATCACGACTTGAGCTCTGGTTTGACCCTGATTGAATTTCTGACTCATGAACCTCTCCCTTTTCCAGTTCTATGTCCAGTCCGGTTCTCTAAGCATTGATCAAAAGCATGCATGATGTTTATGGAAGGTAGAAGAAGAAGCCTAAGAATGAGAAATAAACTTCTTACCATAACATTTATCTTAGAACTTACAAGATCTCTAACATAAAGTATCAATCTAACATGGGTTCACTTATAAATTTCTAGATGGTTATATTTAGTCACTTCTGTGGAAACAGGAACACCTTACCTTTCCATCAGGAAGCTTTGCCCGGTAAGCATTGCCAAGCATACCTCCTCCAATGAGATTTTCTTGAGAAAAGCTGTTTGTATATTGCTGAAGGGATGCAATTGTGAAAGAGATAACAGAAGCAATAGGATTCATGCTTTCGAGGGGAGGCCTAAGTGTTGTTGCAGTGGGCAAAATCGGGTTCACAATCACCTTCTCAGCAGGAGGGGGAGGTGGAGGCATTAAAACCATATCTATCCCAGACACGTCAATCTCATGATCCTCCTTTAGATTTGAAAGCTCACCCATTCTTTTAATATCCGACTTACTATTATCCTTTGCTTTTGGGACTGCTCCTAGCCTTCCAATGTCTATCCCATGTTCGTCCCTTGGCCTTAGAACTGCTTTGGAATTATTCACAAGTATTTCAATATCCTATTAGTATAAGGGGAAAACAGAACCTTGAAGAAAATACATACATAACATATACTAAAAACTAGACTAGAAACTCAATATTAACAAACATACCTTTCTCCATCTGATTGTTTGGCCAGTCCATTGACTGTGTTTCTTTCTCTTTGGGCTCTTTATATGTACTGATTATTTCATGTTTTTTGGAAAATATATCAGCCTCTTCCCTTTCTTTGCAACATTTTGATGCAAGAAGGGAAAGTGCCAAGACAATGATAATAAATATCAAAACCCCAGTAATTGAAATCCAAATAACTCTTTTAGTTGTCAAAAACTTTTTTGTTTTTGTAGAATCAGGCCCTTGAGGTGCAGAAGTAGGTCCCTTTGCCTGCTTCCCACGTGCTTCTTCAGAAGGCGGTGCTCTAGAAACATGGGGTGCTCGGGATGCAGGTTGATGTGATGGAGCAACAGTAGCGTTGAAAGGGTTCCCATCCTTCCTGCATTGAATCCCACACGTATCAAAAGGCCACAAGAAAAAAGAAATTAACAAACTAATGCAACCATATTCATTCCCTCATTACTGTAAAAGCTTTTGCTAAGTATGCAAACACAACCATAGAACATATGGAAATAATAATTGTTCCGAATATATTTTTCAAAGCAACACTACTAAGAATTTATTAAGATGTGAAGTAAACCCCACAGCCTGAAGAAAAATGGATGGGAAACAGGTAGAAAGAAAACAGCCAAAGGCCAACATACACCAAATATAATATAAGGAAATTAAAATAACAAGGGCATTCAGATTTATCTAACTGCTAGATTAAAAACTTCTATTGGAAGCATGCCGACACATAAGAATGGTTCTAAATATAAAAGGCCATTACCTAACATTGGTCCTATCCATCCAAGGTTTTGGAATGGGTGGACTGGATACAAGCCAACTTTGACATTTTCTTGCACAAAGTGGCTGTCCCCAAACTTGAGCCTGTACACTCTCATGATTGTCAACCCAAGGTTTTACCATTGCAAAATGGTCATTACTTAATGTTGGTTCCAACTATCTAGGGTCTTGGGAGGGGTGGACTGGATACAGAGGCATGTTGACACAAAATGCCAGCCTGGCCATCTGTGCCAGGTTTTGACAGGGTATCAAAGATTTTTAGGGCTGTCCACACCAGGCCCAACCCGGCCAGCCCGCATTACATGCGGACTTAGTGTGGGTCTGGGCCATGCCGGGGCTAGAAGAAAAATAGCTTCCCAGGCCGGGAAATTTGCCAGCTAGGTCATAAATGATCATCACACAATATTAGAAAATGACTTGGATATCTTTGCCCTTGTTTCACTACTACTTGCAGATCCATATACATGGGTGAATTTTGTTTCTATGTTTAAATAACAATTGCCTAAAGATGAAATACATGAAATGTGTCTATAGCAGGGAACTCACTTGAAATTTGGAATACCCAGCAGCTTATCAGGTATAGGTCCAGAGAACAGATTATTCTCTATATTCCTGTCAAAAAGGCAAAAGGGCAAAATTGTAATCAAATGCATCAAGAAACGGTCCTAAGAAAATAAAGTCCAATTAATTAAGTGGTTTAGAACAATACAGATCTCTCAAAGGAAGATCCCGTAAAACATCAAGGGTCCCAGACAACTGATTGTCTTGCAAGTGCCTGCAGACCAAGAACACAAATTCATTGCATTGAAATTTCTTAGAAATAAGAGCCATTATCAAAATAAAATACTTACAAGGTTGTTAAAGACGACAAGTTTTCCATTGAGGGAGGTAGCTGCCCACTCAAATTGTTACTTGACAGATCCCTGCATCAAAAGTGGTCATAAAAAATAAAAAATTGAGAACCTCCAAAAGTGAGCATGGAAAGGAAATGCTGTCCAAATTCAAAGGGAAGCCTTACATATTTATCAACCCAGTGAGAGACTGAAATGCATCTGGTATTTCTCCAGTTAAGTGATTATTGTTAAGTGACCTGAAGGAAACAAGTTCAATTTTTAAACTAGTACATAAATAACATAACATCTCCTACAGGTAAACCTCAAACTAAACAAAACAGAATCCGAAATTGTACATGTCTGTCAACTGAGTCAGAGAGGCCAAGCTACTTGGGATGCTCCCTGTGAACTGATTATCTGAAAGAAAACTGCCACATTTGAAGAAAATCATATGTTTCACATAAGATTATGCTTAAATGACATTATTAACAGATCAGAAGTGATAGCCCAGGTGAAAACATACAAGTTCTTCATGGTAAGTGGCAAATTGGATGGAATACTACCACCGATATGGTTATTGCTGAGATCTCTGCCACAAAACAACAGCACGAACCATCAAAAAAAGGTGTCTAAAAAGAGACATCGGAATTCAAGTACATGTTGGAACGTTACATATAAGTGCAATTCTCAGAAAATTATCACAAATGAAGTTTGCTACTTCATTTATAATTTTCATTTCATTTGGAGAACATCAAGGAAAAGAGTATCTAAATACATAGCCTATTTCAAGATACTGGCAGGACTCGGCACAAAAGTCAACCCATCAGAAGAACCTAGCCATCCGATAGGGCTGAATTCGGGCTATTAGATTTCCAGGATGGATGCTTGCCAACAGAACTGGTAAGCATTCGTACAGTGAATGAAAAGACAGCCATGGATACTCGTGTTGGCAAAACATCAGTTGATAATATGGTAAGGATCATTGTTAAAGGAGGAAGTGATGGTGGGGGATGAAAGTATACAAAACACTTAAAATGATGAAAATGAAATCATAAATGAATTACAATGATATTACTTACATGGATGCAATAGAAACATAGGATCCTAAATTCTCACCCAGTTCCCCTCCCAAATTTGCACCATTAAGGATTCTGCATAGAAAAGAAGCTATTAGAAAACAAATAAAAGGTACTTTCCGGGATCATCAGTCATTAGAAGAGGATGTCTAAAGGATAACCATACATTGCCGTTATGTTAGAACCAGCGCATTGAACACCTTGCCAAGCCTCAAGGCACGGATCGCCTCCATTAGCAATCCACCCAGGAAGAGGAGGACTGCCAAGTGCAGTATATAAGCTATTTATTGCAGAAACTGCCACATTAAAAAGAAAGGGGGCAATAATATCGTTCAGAGCTTCTATCAATTCAAGAAATTTACAATTGGGGGTGGGGGTGTGGGGGACACATGAAAACCCAATACGCTATAGAGAAGTAGAGCACCACAAATGCTGGAATAAAAATCCAACTGAAGAATTCATAAAAAAAAAAAAATCCAACTGAAGAAAGAGGACAATAATATCGTTCAGAGCTTTCTATCAACTCAAGAAATTTACAATTGGGAGGGGAGAAAACACATCGAAAACCCAAAACATTAAAGAGAAGTGGAGCATCACAAATGCTGGAATAAAAATCCAACTGTGAAATTCATCTACTAATAGGCACCTTTACAGATTCTGCAAATCTAAACTAAAAATAAGGATACACTGTGTGAATGTCGAGTCCTGCTTACCGTCACTCGGAATAGTGTATCCATCAGAAACGGGTGCTGAAAAAATGACGATCATCCCGAAGAAGACCCTTGCGTAAGTCTCCCAAATGAAGTGGTCCATCACCGATATCCTCCTACTCAGAGTCTCGTAACTCAAACTTTTAGTTGAACTCTTGCTGCAACAAAGTTCCCAGCTGCAAAGGAAACTGATAAAGTAAGAATGAGATGATAAGGATGATGACGATGTAAAACTGTTACAGATCCCGACTACGCCGTGGCAATTCAAACGGCTGCTGCCTCGTAGAACAAAAAGTTAGACGTAAACAAATGAAATAAAAAATGTTGCCAAAAGAAGAAGCTAATAGGCAAAGAGACTCCAAATTGGAAACAGAAGTTAACTCAAAGAACCACTGAAACCAATTCGAACCTCAGAACAAAAAGGCATCAATAAAAGAAATTTCATAGTTCATACTCATCATTCTAAAAAAGTGTACATCGGCAAAAAAGAAAGAAGAAAAAAAAAGTAATTTCCGACTTCTGCAGCTACGGATATCTCCATATTCAATGCTGCTGTAAGATCCCCGGAATCCTACTAAAGCATGACGAACATAAATACGAAGATTGCAGCATTGAATTTCAGGAGATTTTATTAAAAAAACTGATGAAAAAGTTAATAAAGCTGAATTGAAGAGTTGGAAACCCTAACCTTGGAGGGAGCTGGAAAGGAGAAAAAAAGCTAGTGTCCGAAGTCTCAGAGTAGTAGTACTGGTTTCGAGCTCTAATCTCTCTCTTTCTCTCTCTTGTCTCCAATTTCCTAGTAAAGAAAAAGCAAGACTACACGTCACTCGGCACTCGCCAAGTTGCCAGTCGTGGTGCACAGCTTGCATATCTATCTTCATTGTATTTTTCCAGAACTTAACGGGGAGGAATTGTTGCCGCCAGTATTTTAAAAGTGGGCCCAATGGCCCATCTCACATGTACGGTACAATTTTGATGTTGTGCGACAAATAATGGGCTTTTCTTAATGATTTCAATTAGGGAGGGCCATCTCACTCTCACGTTGTCGTGTGATAATAATGGGTTCATTAACTTTATATCCGCATTTGAATATATTGATCTATCGTATCAAATAACCGGTTTACTGGAAAGTCGATACGCTACTAACCGATTGATTGGTTCGACCATCTAAAATGGGCGAAGATTGCTTGACTCAACCATCCGAAAAAAATAGTTGGCTGAGACCCGGAGTGGAAAACACCAACAGCTGGTCTGGCTTTTTACTCATGCGAATTTTTTCTTTTATGTACGGCTGAAAACCATTAACATGATGCTCAACAAATCGTTACCGTTCATACGTTTTTTCTTTGCCTTTCGAAATTAAGGATAATTGTTCGTTTCTGTTGACTATGACAACTGAATCAAAATTCAAGTTTTGTTCTGCTTGTGTCATGTGAAGAGGCAGGCAGGGCAGGCAGAGAAATTCAACTCACAGCCTGAGGACCCAAAAGTAATTTATTAGTACTATCCATTAGACTGTTCCTGTTGTGACTGATTCTTCGTTACATGGAAAGGTTCTCAAAGTTCCAAACTTCAAAGTTGAACTCCCTTTTTTAAAAGCATATTGTTTTATTATTTAAACATTGTCCTAAAAAAACAAAATAGAAAAGAAAAAGAGTGTCATAAATAAAGGTTAAGGTAAAATATAAAAGCCTCCTCTGAAGTTTCACTTTAATAAAAATTTCTCAGGAAATCGACGAAAATCTCCCTTCCATCATTGATCGAGAATCCGAGATAGAAACTATTAAAATTACAAAATTATCCTTAATTAAATCGTAAAGTGTCATTAAAATATTTCAAAATACCAAAGCCGTCAGAGTGTCGTTAAATCCTCTATGTGTTTTAGTCTCTGTATGCAACACCATTACCGTTCATGACCTTCAACCCCTCTGCAGTTGTTATAGTGTTTTTCTTCTTGTAGTCTTCCTTCTCCTCTTCATTGCATTTCTTCTGGTTTCTTGTCTTCCTTTTTGGGTATGGGGAGATGAGCTCCACCTTCTTCTTTATCTTCTACTCTACTCGCTCTCGAATTTTCAGTGGGTCTATTTTCCCTACAACGGTTAGCTTATTGTTGCCACTGTCTCCTTTGACGTCTTCGATACCCTTATCCACCATAGAACACAACAGCAAAATGAAGAGATGACTAAAACTTAAATGTAAGAAAATGAAGAGATATAAACCAGTTAAGTGAAGTAGGAAACTAGAGTTGTGTCTAATACGCACCAAGAAGTCAAAGCAACGGTGAAATCTAAATACAAAGACATTTTTATAAGAAAAGGGGAAATCAAAACAAATAACTCTCGTTTGAAAAACCAAAACGACTTCTTCCCAAAATATTTTGTAACTAAATGAGCAGAGATAGGAGCAATGGATCCCGATCTCAAAGCAATTCTGTAAAATCCCAAAAGAAGAAAGAAAAAATTTTGAAAAAACCAGGAAACAGATTTTGCTTCTTTCTCGTTGACTTGTGTGTTTATACTTAGAAAAACGGAAGGAATTTGAAATGGAACTGTGGAAAGATGCTACAGGTGCTACTTTTAACACCAATGACAAGAGAAACAGAAAGATTATTTCTAATGTTTTTGACGTACCTTCGAAACCCTTAAAAGATCGTTTGACCTTCTTGGCGCAACCTATAAAACTGGTTCAGACGCGAAAACAGAGCAACAATTGGGAAGAAGAGTGAATGCCCGATTTCATTGAATGAGGTCTTTATAAATACAATTGGAGGAGAAGAGTAGCCGATTAACAGCTGACACCTAAGCCTGGAGTTCGTTGTAACAAATGAGAGCTGTACAACTAATTTACAGCTGTAATATCTCTAACACCCCCTTCAAGTTGGAACATGGAGTAATCGAATGCCCAACTTGGATAAAAGGTGATGGAATTGATCAGAGTTAAGAGCTATAATAAACAAGTCAGCCGGCTGATTGTAGCTAGGTAAATGTTGTAGACGAATGGTTACTTGTTGAACATGATCTCTAGGCAACCGATCTCGATGTATTTTGTATGCCCCTAAAAAATTGGATTTGCTGCCATGTGTAAAGCAGCCTTACTGTCACAACGTAGAGGTATGGCATTAACAGTTGTAATATCTCTAACACAACCTTCACAGTGCATATCAACCTTCAAGACCACGGTAATCGAACCATCATCCTTTTTCCCTCCGCCAACCTTCTTCTCGCCTTTATTCTTGTTCTCCTTCTACAAAAACAAAGCCAAGAAAAAATGAAATGAGATCACGATCATTTGAAACTTCAACCTAACAAAGAACAAGTTGAGAGCGGGGGAGGGAGAAGCAATTAATGACACCTTGACAATTAGAGGGGCGATTCTGTAATTTTATTGGTTATTCATCTGAGTAAATGATGAAAGGGAGATTGTTGAATTCTTTAAAAATTTAGGGGAGGTTTTTATTAAACTAAAACTACAGGGGAGGCTTTTATGATTGTCAGAAACTTAAAGGGAGATTTTGTATTTTACCCTAAGGGGTTCTGGATTTTGAGAGGGGAAAAGTTGATTCTCATTGACCAAGAATCACATGTTCTTTTTCATTTATGTGGGGACAAGGGAAAGTTTATTTTCCTACCCATCTCCAAGGTGGGTAAATAACTCTCCCACCTTGGGGGAAAGTTGCCACTAGCTTGCTAATACTTGAATGGGACAAAAATGTCCATTGCAATAGTGGATTTTTATGGCTAAAATGGTCATTGTCTTGTTTACATGGAAAATAAAAGAACATAAGTGAATGCACTTACCCGGATAAATCATTTCTGTACGGGGTAAATGTAAGTATTGGTAAATGTATTTACCCGAATAAGTAACTTACCAAAAAGTGAAGGGGGCCTAAAAGGGTAACTGTTTTTAATCACAGAATCTTATTATACAAAAATAGTCTAATTATTGTGTTCTTGATAGTATTCATCGGCACATTAACATATATGTATATTAAAAATTGGGAAAACTCCACTAAACTTTGGGGGTAGTGTCAAGTTAGTACCTGAATTTTCAAATGTATACTACAGTACCCAAACTTTCAAAAAGTGTCAAGTTGGTCCGAATTAAGTATCATATAAAAGGACAAAAATATTCTTCACCTATCATCTAATTTTCACTGGTAGGCCTCGATCAATTATCATAGTAGTCTACAATCTCGTTGCACCACACCCCACCCCACATATGTCGGTGATCATTTCCTAGAGGATCCCCTCTGCTTACTCGGACAGAATGGGGCCGTTGGTGAACAACACCCTCTAGAACAAAGTCATTCCACTGGGGGAGGTTTATTATCAAATTCACCATGTTTTCTCCACCATAACTGTCGAAAACCTTTGGCTTCCACCCATTAGATGCAACCTGAAAGAACATGGAGTCCCTAATTCTCGCTTCCAACTTGGCCTTGGCTTCTTCGAACTTGGCATTGAGCATGCCTATAAGCAAGCTTTTCAATCCCTTCCAAAATTTTTCGGGCACCAGAATGGGAATGGAATCCATCAATATTTGTTGCCCGAAAGACAAGGTTGTCTTCGAGCATCAAAAAATCCAAGCTCTCCACCGACCTTGCTACCCGCTTCGCAGCTAAGATTGTAAGTTCTGATAAAATGCAAGTGTATGAGGAATTGGATATTGTCACCAACAAGGTTAATTACTGAAGAGGAGTAGCGGGCCGGGGCATCCCACATCATCCTACTGTTGACTTCACAGCATTGGACTTTTATTATAAGAGATTAAATCCAATGGGTTTGGTTGGTCAATTACATGAGAAATTGCACCTACACAATTGATTGGAAAATTAGTCATTCTCTTGCAAAACCTAGTTTTGAACTTGTCCCACATTGGAAAATTATAAACTTTGTTTTCAGTATTTTAATAGGAGCTGATTTACACTCCTTAGAAATAGTAGAGGAGAGTATAGGGGTTTGATACCGCGCAACGCGTGCGCACGTGTGTGTGCAGGGCAATGAGACGCATTTTGCTCGCACTTCGTGTGGCTCATGAAGGGTGGCTTTGGTTTTGGTGCGATGCTGACCGTTGGTCACCGTTGATGAGATCAATGGTCACGATTTGACCGGGTGTAATCAAGAGACACAATTCAAAGTTAACAGTCATTAACTGTTAACTACTTTTTAAACAATCACAATGTTTGAAATTGTGATTGTTCAAGGTGCCTTCTCTGAACTAGTACCTACCTTTTTTTCATACCTATTCATAAACTATTTAAGGAGCATGAATCAGACTTCAAAAACATACATTTTTGAAATCCACTTTCTCTCTCTCTCTCTCTCTCTCTCTCTCTCTCTCTCTCTCTTAGTTTGATCTGCTACAATCTCATAGAAGGTTTCTCCGGAGATTCTTCAACTTTGCTGATTGTCGATTCTTGCCCAAGGCCCTGTTGTATCCTGGGAACGGATTTGCTTGTAACCCAACAGCAAACTTAGTGAAACTAAGTGGGGGCAAATAACGTTCTAAAGATAGTGTCTTCAGACGCACCTCAGAGCTTTTCCTCCAAAGTTACAGTGACCCCATTTTTCCAACACTGATTAATATCCTCCCCGTGCCTAGAGGATCTCCGCTGCACCACACTCCCACATATGCCAGTGAACAACACCCTTTGGAACAAACTTGTCCCATTGGGAGGTTTACTATCAAATTCACCATGTTTTCTCCACCATAACTGTCGAAAACCTTTGGCTTCCACCCATTAGACGCAACCTGAAAGAACATGGAGTCCTTAATTCTTGCTTTTAACTCGGCCTTGGCTTCTTCAAACCTGGCATCGAGCCTGGACCCCACAAACTCTCGACAGGATACCGGAGGCAGGCCTACCTGGTTAAGAAAAGCCCGAAACTTGGGGTGCTCGAGACTAGAGAAGGAGACAACACCGCAGGACTCTTAGAGCCAGTCAACGAGGAGGTCGTAGGTGGAATCAATCTAGTTCTTGCTAAGCGTCAGGCCGAGAGACGCATTGGGACTCTTGAGTTTCTTTACGCTGTCTTCAGCATAGTGAGAGCACCCAAGTCCTCCTTCCCGCCTAACAGCACCACATGTGGCTGCTGAGGTGGAGGCAAAGCCATAGTGGCACATGAAGTCGCAACAGCCGTTGTGGAAGAATATAGTTGAGGTCAGAACGGAAGTGGGAGGGGCTGACCATGGCAAGTGGTGAGACCTTATATGACGAAGTGGAAGCACCGTTCCTCGAAGATGACGCACTACGCTTGCGATGGTTGTGGTGGTGGTGGTGGAAAGAAGGGGAAGGGATAGAGATGGGAGAAGGTGACAATGAATAGTATTTTGTTTTTAAGGGTAGTTTTGATATTTTGAAAAATTTTAAGTTGCACATGTCATTCACAATGGATTGTTAATAGTAGGAACTAAATTGACACTTTTTGGAAGTTTGGGTAAGGCATTGACAGTTTGGAAGTATGGATATTAACTTGACACTATCCCCAAAGTTTAGGGTACTAAAGTGGAATTTTCCCTTAAAAATTTAGAACAAATTATTGATTCTCACATCTTTCAAATTTGTAATTATTTATATTTATAATAGTAAAGGGTTGCATTTGATTGCGATACAATTACAAATATGTACTCTTCATAAATACTTTTTTTTTGGTTCAAGAATACAAAGCGTAACCCATTTTTTGTATTCTTCTTGTTTATTTGAAATCAGCGCAAAACATGGACTCTATCATTAAATGCCTTAAATTTTTAGTCAGTGCATCAATTGTCATAAAAGCACAAATTTGTATCTAAAAAATGGGTATCGTAATGTACTCTTATCACAATACAATGATGTCTGAAAAAATATTTTTGACATCTTAATCATTACATTTTTGTATGGCAACCAAATGCTTGCCAATGCGAACCAGGGTACATAAATACCCCGGTTTGGCATTTATATTGTAAACAAATGCAGCCATGTGGGGGAATCTTACATAATTCAATGGGGTAGGTGCATGGGTGATATAGGTGAGAGTTTTGCAAAAAAAAAATAATAATAAAATAAAATAAATTAAGTTAAATAAAAAACGTGTGAGATGGGGTAGACCATGATTTTTACTTTAACTTCCCATAAATTAGATTTTGTCATCAAAATTATATGATCCCCATAGTCCCTTACAGTAAAGAACACCTCTCCATGTTTTTAATGCATGGCTGCAAAACACTATAGGATAATGATAATGGTTCTGTGAGGATCAAATCCGAGTTCCATTTAGAGTGTGTTTTGCTTGTTGGGAATCCTATTGCGAAACTCAAACTTTGTTTTTTTTTTTCTTTGTTTCTTTTTAAAATTTTAAGAAGAGAGAAGGGTGTTTAAGTAATTGAATAAGACAATGGATAACTGGACGAATAAATCATTGAGTTAAGAGAAGTTTTTATTTAATTGCTTTTTTTACGCCATTTAGTTGCTTTTGATAATAATCATTCTTGACTCCGAATATGCTCCAACAAAACATGATTTATAATCGTGCATCTCAAATATGTTTTGTATGACCCATCAATGAATACAAAACATGTTGGAGATGAGTGCAGCTAAGTATCATGTTGGAACATATGTTTTTTTGGGAGAAGATCCTAATGTATCATTCATGCTTATTTTGGAGTTTACTTTAGCTCTTTAGGTATGTTGGGTTTGATTTAAAATAAGAGGAGAGAGAACATTGTCTATGGGATGCTCAAGTAGGCTGTATTAACAAATTGGAACCAATTTGTTTGAAATGGCTTATTAATATTCAAAAAATGTGATGTACACTTCATTTGTAAGGCATGCAAGTTAGAATATCTCATTCTGTTTAAAATTTCTGTGTATTGAGATCAATTGGGACATGGCTACGTGGGTGTAGATCAATTGACAGTTTGGGTACTGTCAAATGTGTCACTGCAGTACCCAATCAATTGAATATCTCATTCTGTTTAAAACCAAAACCACGTGGGCCACTCTAACTGATCTTTATTAAATTGAGATCAATTGAATTTTTATTGAATCAAATCAGATATACCCACTACCTAATCCAATCATAATCATTTACAACCCTAAAAGTATTATTGATATGCAACTGTGGTGTGGTGTGCTTTGAATAGGTATTGGTAGGGGTTCTTGTGGAGGGGGAGGAAATGTCTATTCCCTCAAATGGGGGAATGTTATTTTACCAGGAATTGGAACGGGGTTTCGATTTTGTTCAACCAAACAATTGGAATAGGAATTGTTCATTCTAATTTTGATTCTAGACATTTATCCCCATGAATAAAACGAATCCTAAGTTTTTATTTGACAAAAAAAAAACATTCATCTGTCCCGAAGGAATGTAAGCAAAAAGGGGTCAACCCATGATATCATAATTAAATAATAAAAATAAAAAATAAAATCACAAAAATGCAAAAAAAAAACATAAGTTTACTATAAAAATATTTGGATACATCTATAATATTATGTATTTATCAATTATCATATTAAACAAAAATAAGTGTGATAAGCAAGGACTAAAGTATCAGTATCGGGTATTGTATCAGACCACTCGGATACGGATACGATTTGAAAACGCATGGATATGAACGAAAAAATATGGAAATGCTTGGATACACTAAGAAATGCATATAAATTCCACAATTATATTAGTAACATTACATTTAAGGTCAAAATAACTATAATTAATGTATAAATACATAGGAATTGCATATTCTAATGGTATATGTGAAGAAATATATTACAATTGATATAGCGAGATATATAGAAATCATACAATTTTATTGATAATGTATCAATCAAGAGTACTAGAACATATTATATTTCTTTTTACAAATTAATACATGCACAAAGTTTATATTATATTATTTTCTATTCAAGTTAAAGGCACAAAACATATGCAACTATTATATCTGAATTATTATATCAATTATTTCCTATTTTCCTATTTTTAATTTTTAACTTTATCAAAAAAGTCAATTAAAATTAATTCTCAAATGTTTTGTAAACAATATTTTTATAATTTTAACTTAAAATATGTCAAATTTATTAAAATTTATGAGATACATGTCATATGAAAATTGATAATTTTTCATTACTAAAATAATTATTCTATTAATAATATATTTATTTATATCAATTTTATGAAATAAAATAATGATTTCTTTGTTATGAAAGTAGATTAACCGATTTGATAAATTCAATTTATATTACATTCTCAAATATTTGGTAAACAACATTTTATTTTTATTTTTGTAAATAATAAATAAGTTGCTATTTAGTGCAAATTAAAATATTAATTGATAATTTATAAAATTTTAAGATACACATCATGTTCAAATTTATAAATTTTAAGTATTAAGATAATTATTCTATTATTAATATTTTTATTTGTATAAATTTCTTGGCATTAAAACCACTTTTTGATGTAAATGTGGATTTATAAATTTATTTCATTAGTTTACAAAATAATAATTTTGAATATTATTTTTTTCATCTTTATTTGAAGTTGAGCATAAATATATTTTATTTATTTGGATTACATTTACATGTTTAGATAAAATTTATTTTATTTCATTGATTATCACAAGACAAAGGTTGGCTTAGTGGTTTAAAGATGCACTTAAAGTGCATTCATTAGAAAGTTTAGGGATCGAATTACCCTATCTTGCATGAAAATATAAAAAATATTAAAAGTTAAAAACATAATTACTATCATCATCATCTTAAATTTACTATGTAAAAAGCATGTACACAAATACATAATTGCTAGTTTGCTTTTAGGATGCATCTCTTAAATTATCCCTAATATTCATGAAATTAACAAACTGTACTCTTATTGTTTACATATTGTCTTAATTGTTAATAGAAAAAAAATAAAATATTGAATTTCCCCTCCATTATTCCTCAAATTTCAAAATAAAACCCCACCGATGAACAATTATGATGATGATGTTGATGTTTTAGAGACGGATCTAATTTGTCCCTTCATCCCACCAGGAAAACCCTCTGAGTGCGCCTAGATACGCCGATCCGATAACCAAAGTTGCAAAAAGTTGGAACAAAAGCAGATGATTCTCTACGAGTAAGAAAAATATCCATCGAGACCGTAGTGCAAGCGAACAGGTAGCTCTAGTTGGCGATGTCCTGAGGTGGCTGCGCAGGGAAGAACATATCGTGAGAAGCATATTATGCAACAGCCAACAGCATATTGGAAGCCAGAGGAGGAGGCTAGAGAGCAAAAAACAGGAAATGACGAGTAATTTCGGAAATGAGAACCCAATTGCCCAATGACAATGGATCCGTGGGAAAGGTTGTACGTCATGGGCGCCGACCAAAAGGTTCACTGAATAGGAGAACGAATTCTGCTGGCAGAGAAGTTCAAGATTCACGGGACGAAGAACGGAAGAAGTAAGGAAAGTGATGGCTGAGACCAAGAAAGGCAGGAGGGATGGATTTTTGGAGGAGCAACAAAAACAGATGTATTTCTACGAGAAAGAAAAAGAAGATGAATTCGCTGTTGACAAGAAGCAAACGGTTGCCGATGTAGACATTAAGAATTCCGCCCAAAAGCATAGTTCCGTTGAAGCCAAGAGAAGATCCGTCAAAGACCGAAGAATTCTGGCGGCTGTACATGAAGACGTCGAAGAGTTCTGACACAGTGGGGAGCAAATGTATTGACAACGTCAAAGCTATTTTTGCTGACAGAATGGTGAATTCTGGATTGCCGGTCAGTCGCTTCTTTTTTCTTTTGTCTTGACTTTTTTCCTCGCATGTTCTCTCCCCAATGCAGATTGAGGCAAAAAGCGGGAGCTAGTGGATGGTTGGTGGGCGAAGCCGAAGTTCCTAAACCAGGTTACTGCATGAACTGTTGCATTTGTAGACTTCAGAAAAAACTTCAATGCTACCCGGCATCATTCGCTTGTGCCCAAATTTCAGCAGACTTCATCGTAGCCTATAGTTATTTCCTCGTTGCAGCAACGACGACGGCAACGGTGGCTGTGATGACATCTCCGGTTGTTGGATCTGAAGCAGGGGTTGTAGCAGCGGCAGCGACAACGGTGGCTGTGGTCACATCTCTGGTTGTCGGATCTGAAACAGGGGCGAGAGGGAGAAAGAATGAAGGGAATGAGGGGAGAGAGAGAGTGAAGGGGACGATGAGAGAAAGAGAGGGAGGGAGAGAGGTCGGACAGTCACTTGCAACAGCGGCGGTAAAGAAACAGGGGCAAGATGGAGAGAGAGAACAAAGGAACGGGGAGAGAGAACGGACGGGACGAGGAGAGAGAGAGAGAGTGGTCGAAGACGATGATGATTTCTGAGTTTTAGAGTTGGAACAGAGTCAAGATGTTGCCATTCAACGATTTCAGTAAGTTTAATGGTGGGTGACCGGATTTTGTTAGTTCAACGATTCTGTTAGTTTAAACTACTAATTCACTGCCAGATTTCTAACTGAGAAATCTGAAACCGTTGAAACGGAAATAAGAAAGGAAAGAGAGAGACTAGAGGTTGAGGGGGGAGGTGTGACAAAAGAAAAGATAAATTAGTATAATATTGGAAAAAAATTATTCGTTAGTTTATATTAGAAATTACAAGATAAATTAGTATAATTCTGTAAGTACATCATTTAAAAAGAAAATAAATTATTTAATAAAAAATTAAATAAATTTGAATAATTTTTCAAAATTATACAAGTATAATTAATTTTCCAAAATTTTCATAAATTTACATTTTTTATTATTAAAGACAATTTATTGTAATTTTAGAAATTTACCATGTGGTTGATACTCAATATATCCTTTTGATCATTTCTATCATCAAATTGAATATTGGGTTGATGGGGACCGTGTTTTCAAAATTGGATCAAACTAGATGGTTAGACCGAAAAAATTGGGAACTGTACACTATTTCACCTCTAAATCATTTTTTGTCCAAAAACCATTTATTTGGTTAGTGAACCCTGACCTGGGCAATCGAACCATCAACCTAGACAATAGTTTTTGGCCTTTTTTTGTTTTTCTAATTTTTTATTTTTTTTGTCAGAGTGGTCCGTTCGGATCGAACAGTCGGACTGTTTGACCCCAAAACGATTCCCTATCTGGTCCAATTTTAAAAACCTTGGATGGGGAGTGGGTGCCTTGCATTGAGATTGGCTTAGTGTGCAACATGGACTGTCCCATGACACAGCACGAGCCCGTGCGGGCTTTGGCCGTGGGCTGTGTCAAACTGACCCCCCCCCCCCAAATTGCCCTAGAGGAGGGAGGCACAGCCCGGGATGCCTCGTGGGCTAGCATGGCACGACTCGCACTTTGTGTGGGCCACATGCAGGTCGTGTCGTGCCGACCCAGCACGATCCAATTTACACCTCTACTTGAACTCGACCAATATTGGGGGTGGAGCAAGGAAATTCGAGGATTCTCCATCCTTGATGAGGAGTGGGTTGCCTTGCCCTTGAACTTGCTCGACATTAAGGAGTGGTTACCTTGCCCTAAACCCACGTGACATTGGGGAAGGGTGGGGATGGGGTAAAGTGTCTTGACTATGGGGGGTAGGGAAAGGGATGGGGTACCTTGCCCTGAACCCACCCCGTTGTCATTCCTATATAATTGTTAATTATTGGTGGAATTAATAAAAATGTTAGCTTTATAATTATTTTTATTTATTTAAAGTTAATCAAAATTTCATTTAAAAATAATAAAATGAATAAAAATTATTAAATTACTACAAATTGTTAATAAAATTAAATTTATTAAAAAATATTTATTCATATTCAATTAACAATAATTATTTTTTATAAATCAACATTAAACGAAAAATAAAATTATTAAATCTTTCAGATTTTTTCATGCATTGCACGGTCCCTGCTATTATATTAATAAAATAAAAGTCCGAGCAGCACAAGCAAAAAGATTAAAGAGTCCCAGTGAAGTCTTTTCAAACTAAATTTACGATGTATGGGGGGTAACTATCCACAAAAACACCAAACTCCACTATACCTCTTTTAGCTAAAGCATGAGCAAGTGAGTTTAAAAACTTATTTACAAAACTAAAAGACACATTCAAAGTATTAGCACAGTCCAAAATGTCTTTGCATAGAAACAAAGCATCTTGAGCTTTGTCACTTTCTCCTTACTTAAGAGCTTGAACAATGTTTGCACAGTCACTTTCCAAAATTGCTTCACCTGTAGATACCCTGCTAAGATACTTGTCTTTACTTGAATTGGAGATGAAACTTGAGCTTGATTAAAAGAAACTGCCACTACTAGGCTCAAATGGTTTCGAATGATCACTCCAAACCCTACTTTCCCCATGTCCAAAAAACTTTCGTTTGCATTCACTTTTAGGTAGTTGAAGCTAGGTGCGAGCTCAGAAAAGCTCATGGTTGGCTCAAAAAAGTAGGAGTTTCCACCCATTTTTTAGAGGAAATGGGCCCTCACTTTTGAGTTTGAAAAATGGTTTACTGGCCTTAATAGTGACTCCATTCTCCGCCAAGGAAAGACACTAAACCGAAAGGCTTTGAGTTCAAAGGATTGAGAGAGGGGAGGTGTTAGGCACCCTCTCTCCAAGCTGCTATAGCAGCCCACTACAGGAGTAATTTAGGCTCAAATTTCGACAAAAACATGCACTAACAAGATTGTCCAAAGCTCCTGAAATTTGGTGAAAATGTTCTCAATTTCGCCCAAAATTGATTTGAAGTGATGTTATCGGGTATTAGGTACTAGTTTCCCTAAGACCCTTGTCTCTTTACCTCTTTTTCTTAATCCGAAAGAAGATGGGAATACAAATTTCCCAAGATTTCAGAGCTTTAAGCAATCTGAAACTAAACTAAAAACAAAGAGATGATGGAATGAGAGGCTTACCTCTCGTGTACGACCTTGAAAGAAGCTTTCCAGCAGCTGAAAGGACTTCAAATGACACTTGAACAAGGCAGGAGCTAGGTTGGGCATTTCTTGTGTTGAGATTGGAAAACAATGGATGAGGCTTGAGCTTGGCTGCAAGGATTCTAAGATTTCAAGCAAGCTAGGTGTGTTACAAGAATTGGAAAGCTCTCCTGCCTCTTTTCAAGCTCGACCTGAGCCTTTATTTATAGAGAAAATGAAGGGAGATGGGTCTGAAACTCGTCCAGTTATAGTGTTTGTAGCTCAGCAGGGTTTTTTCACCGAAATAGGTAAGGATTTTGAGAGAAAAGGGCTTCCAATTGACCCTTCATTCTTTGTGCAACAAATCTTCTCAATTTTGGGTGGTTCTCATGGGTTTTGTGCATCCAATGAGGGATTGGGGCGTTCCAAACATTGCAGCCCCATATTTGGGGTTGACAGTGGTAAAAAACATAAATTTGAAGAACTTTTAAATGTTATTCTATTGTCTTTTCTTGATTTTAAGTAGCGTCTGTTTGGCATTTTGGTTTTTTTAATCCTATTAGGCTCAAAATCATTGGTCTAGGTGTTTTAATGGGGTTAAGTAAGGATCTGACATCAGTCCCCACCCACTTAAGGTTCTAGGTTGGATAGCTAATGTGCCGGTTCAATTAGGTGCGTCAAAAAAGTATCTCTCTAGTTTAATGGTCAAACAGATGAATCTAGTAATGAAATTTGGTGTGTTGGGGGTTTTTTGGGTTTCTGAACACAGTGGTGAGGACTGATCAGACAAACAGGGTTGGTAAGATTGAGATCTGTGCTGACAAGTTCGGATCAATAAGATTTACTAAAATAGAATCTTTGTTTGATGAAGGTTAAATAGAGGAATTTTGGAATGAAATTTGGGGAGTAGGCATTTTCAAACGTCTGAAATCTGATGGAACTGATGGATATTTGATCATAGGTGTGGATTGACTGATTTAGTTTAGATCATGGTCTTATCTTATGGTTTTTCAATCAATGAGAGGGCCTACAATGGAATCTTGCATTTTCAATGATCAAACGGAGGTGTCTAGTCGTGAAATTTGACGTGCTGGCATTATTTAGGTCACTGAACATGGTGGTGGGGTCTGATTGGTCAGATAAGGCTTGGATGATGGAGGTTTGTGATATGTGAGCTTTTGATTAATAAGATTCACCAAAACAGAATCCAGGCTTGATGTTTGGTTAAATAAGGGAATTTTGGGATAAAATTTGGTGGATAGGTATGGATTGAGATTATGAGGCTTTTGGAAGGGTTTGATTGTGTTAGGTGTATACAGATCACGAGTTTTAGGTTCGAGGAGCATTGTAGTGTTATATGCATTGAAATGAGATCTCCGATTGATGATTGGCTAAACCTATGAATTTGGGGTTGAAATTTTGCTTGATTGGTTGTTTAAGGATTTTGTTTCATGTGATGAATTTTGATCGGGGATCAGATATGGTGATGTATCATAATCAAGACCATCAAAAGGGAATCAAGCAGATGAAACAGTGGATTTATGGGCACTGGATCTAAAATTTGATTTCTTAGGGTTTATGTATGTTTTAAAGTGATTGGTGTGGTCCGATCAGGCATCCGGAATGTAGGATATGGGTCAAACAAGGGATCGAGCAAAAATTGGGTATTAACACTAGGAGCTTTCCAAAAAGAGTTTCAGCCTCTGGGGTCAGTTGATTGGGGAGAAGGCATTCAGTCTAGAGGGGAAATCGGATTCCTCTCCATCATCTTCCTATGAACATGAAGAGCAACTAGGCCTAGGTTAGGAGTTGCATTTTAAAAAACAAATCCATTTCTATTTTCTAAATCATCCAAATTAAATAAAAAGAGAAACTCAATACTTTATCCTTACTGCTACCCAACTTATTGCCAAGTATCAGACCTTAAACTAGTCAACAAAATTACTTGAGCTACTAAACTGATTTGCTCTGACATTTAAATAGCTAGCAAACCATGATGCCTTTGCATGTTCACAAAAAAAAAAAAAAAATAGAGCATGCATACTAGATTTAGAATTCATATTGCAAATTGGATAGCTAGTAGAATAAAAAATACCTTTCTTAAATAGATTTTCTCTCACAGCCAATGCATTCCAACAACATTTCCATACTAAGGATTTCATTTTTAAATCAATTTTTAGGGCCTAAATTTGTTTCCAGTGCTTCTTTCGTAGGACCATACCAACTGAATTCAAGTGATTTGGGGGATCATCTTTGCATTCTGATAAGGATTTTGCAACAAAGTAATCAGACTTGATAGAAAAAACCCTATTTTCTGCCAGGCTCCATCGCAAATTATCCGACCAATTCTAGAGGCTAGCAGGATGTTTAAAATGTTTTCCACATAAATTTCTAAGTTTTGTCTGATTAATTCTTCATTCCATCTCCTTCCTTCTTTTATGATTATGCATTTAGCCAAACTTAAGTTTCAATCTCTTGGTTTTGGTCCATGGATTTTATCCCCCTGAATTTTTGGGAGCTAAGGGTCTGCCCAAATTCTAACATTTCCCCAGAGTTTATTGCCTAGTAACAATCCTGCATTAAGATTGCTCTTGATGACAACAAGCTCTACCACCCCCATGATCCTTTCTTATGGAGCTTTGGATAAAAAAAAAGCACTCCTATTTTTAAGGTATTTTGCCTTAATTACCCTAACCCACAAGTTATCTTCCCCTAGTAGAATCTCCAAGCCTGCTTACTTAACAAAGCCAAGTTAAAGCAATGGGAGCCTCTGAAGCCTAGTCCCCCACTTAATTTATTCCTACTGATTACCTCCCAATTGACCTAGTGAGTTTTCTTGGATTTATTGGAGTTATTCCACTAGAAATTTTCTTTAGATTTTTTTTTTCCAAATCTTAACACAACTTTTGGCAATAAAGAGTAGGACATTGTATAGGATGGAATTGCAAAAATTACTACTTATAGGAGGACCTCTTTCCCAGCTAGAGAAAGGAGGTCATACCAACTATTGGTTTTCCTCTCAGTTCTTTCCACTAGGTAATTGAACTTCTCCCTCTTCGACTTCCCAATTTCAGTAGGGAGGCCAAGGTAGATAGATGGATGGCCCACTTTTTTTCATTTTAAGCATTTTGGCCATTGGTTTATGAAGCCTAGCATGCATATTTCTGCTAAAGAAAACCTTGAATTTTGTAAAATTTACCTTTTGACACAAAGCTCTTTTCACCATAAGCTTGAATTGTGTCCAAAAGGATATGCTCTTCACTAGGATAAACTTTGGTAACAAGTAACTATCATTTGCAAAAAAAGAGATATTGGATTCTAGGACACTCCCTATTCATTTTAATGCCTTTCATCTGATTTTGATCAATTATTTTTTTCATTTTTCTTGAGAGAGCTTTAGAAATGCAAAGGTACAGGGACAGAGGGTCATCCTATCTCAGTCCTCTTTGTGGTTTGAACACTGCACCTAGAGTTCCATTCACAATGATTGTATAGGAGACAATTATAACACACTCTATGATCCATGCAATCCACTTCTCACCAAAACCTAATTTGTGAAGCACTTGCTTTAAAAAGGGTCATTCTACCCTATCATAGGCTTTGCTCATGTCAAGCTTCATGACCATCTAGTTTTTCTTTTTCTCTTTTCCTTTTATCTTCTTCATGAATTCTATTACCTCATGAGCTACTAGAATGTTATCTTGAATGAATCTTCTTGAGGTACTTTGTTGCTCATCAATCAATTTATTAAGCAAAGGTTTCAATCTATTAACCAGAATTTTGCAAATTATTTTGTACACAGTGTTTCAAAGATTGATTGGTCTAAATTGGTTTGGATTCTTCGGGTTTTGAACCTTTGGGATTAAAGCTATGAAAGTGTTATTTAGCTCATTTAGTAGGTGCCCACTTTCAAAGAAGTGTTTTTTTGCCTTAGTAGCATTTGGTCCTACTATATCCCAATATTTCTAAAATAAAAATTTGGAAGCCCATTTGGGCCTGGAGCCTTTTTTTGGGGCCATTTGGAAAAGAGATACCTTTACCTCTTCTTCTGAAATCTCTCTCTCCAAGTTTACTTTCCTCTTCATCAATTTTTACCTCTACACAGTCTAGGAAGATTTCCATATCTGTTGGATTCATGGTTTTTGAAACCAACCCGATGATCAAACCGGTCAGGGGTCCAGTTACCGAGTCGGACGATCCAATCGTTTGAATCGAACGCTTGGCCCGTTCTGACAAGAAAATAAAAAAGTCAAAACAAAAGAAACAGTCAAAATGGTTCGAACTGTTAACCACCCAGTTCAACGGTTCGCTGACCAAAATCAACAGTTTTGGGGGGAAATCCGATTTTTGGGGAAACGAAACCGGTTAGGTGATCGGCTCTCGGTTTTTTTTGATCTGACCTTCCGATCTGGTCCGACTTTGAAAACCATGGTTGGATTTGATGTTTGGAAGATGTTGATGCTCGGGTTAGCTGAGGGCAACACAATCAATTTACTCATAAGATCCGGGGTAGAATCGAGGGACTCAGAGATCCGAGGACCAAAGAGGCCGAGGTTGATAGGCTCCGAGGAACTAGTGCCGAGGCGAGGCTCCCTATCCGTGCATACGAGGCATCCGAGAGGGCCGGGTGTGAATGGTCAGCAAGGGAGAAGATTTTAGAGGCCTCGGGTGAGGACCCGAGGTAGAGACTCTGACGGTCAAGTTAGTATCTACACATAAGGTAGGTGGAAGGAAGTCTGATGCGGGAGCACTCGGATGAGATCACTAGTAGTATTAGGTCCCCAATAATGAGAATACCAAGAGTCTTTTTAGTTCTAGATCCTTTACCTTGTGGGGGATGTCTCGCATTTATACTTGGTGCCACCTGGAGATAGCCGCATATGGAGGGCCCAGATGCGAGTTGTACGAAGGGGGCATGGTCATTCAGTGAGGCCAAGTGGCGTCGTCGCGTGATTGGTCCTGTGAGGTTCGTTGAGAGCAGCCCTGCATGCTCTGCAATTGATTTTGAGTGGCTCCTGCTAGCTGAACACGTGTCTGCCCGATATTGGCCCAGCCAAATGCGCCTACATAAGATGATATCCATGAAGTGCTTGTTCAAGAGTTGGGTGATTTCTTCTTCCTTTTCCTGCCAATTTCTTTTCCACCAAAAAAAAAATCTAGTTCGCATAAAGAGATGCTCCAATGTGTGGTTGTTGAGCCTTTGTGGCCATTGGCTAGTGTTATTATTTGAAAACAAGAGCTGGCCTTCTTCCAGTCCTGTAAATGCTCATAAAAATTAACCACTGTTTCTATTCATGGGTTTTGTGACTTTTGTCCTCACTATTCAATACCCCTTCGGCCTTGAAATCTATGTTCCAAATGCAATTTTTGAGGATCCACTTATCTGTGCCTGTGTGCCCGTGGATATGTCTATGCAATTCTTTTTTTAATGGGTTTTGTGACTTTTGTCCTTGATGAATCAATTTTTGGCTAAGTACCTCGTCATTTGGTCTGCTTCCAAGTGGCCGATGACTCAGAGGCCAAAGTGGAGAACTTTTGCTGGATGAGGACCTGGATGCCGAGCTGGGGGCAGATTAGGTGCTGAGCTAACTGAGTCGAGCTGAGCAGGTTAGGTTCTGAACTGACTGGGCCAAACTGTGCAGGTTAGGTGCCAAATTGACTGGGCCGAACTGCGCAGGTTAGGTGACGAGCTGACTAGAGGGCCGAGATGCGTATTAGGTGACGAGATGACCACGGGGCCGAGTTGCCTATTAGGTGTCGAGCTGACCAGAGTGTCGAGCTGCCTATTAGGTGCCAAGCTGACTGGTGGCGGGCTGGATTGATAGTTGAGCTTCATAGTTCTTTAGACCTACAAGGAATCAATGTCAGAGGACTTGGGGTGGCTAACCCGACGAGGTCGGTTCGATGCTTAAGTCAGTACTCTCATAGTAGATTGTGAGATAAAAATCATAAAGTATGAGAGCTAGAATATGCTTACTTTCCCCCCTCCATGCCATTGGGGTTGGTGCCTTTATATAGGCATTGTTTGGCGTAGGCTTCACGCATCATATCCGAGATTTCTGAGAGGTTGACTAAGTGGTCCGAGATTCCTGGAGGCAACCGCCATGCACGTTGACCACCCTCTGGATTGTTCGATACGTGGGCCAACTTCCAAGGATCGTGGGAGTGTTGGGATATGCATGCCGAATTTGTCGGCGAGCACGTCTCGCAAGTCGCTAGTTCGACGCTTGTGCTAGGCCGCCAGTTCGACAGCTGTGCCAGGTCGTCAGGTTGACGCCTGTGCCAGGCCACCAATTCAGCGCCTATGCCAGGCTGCCAACTGGGACACCATCATCTTGGCTAAGGCAAGTTGTTGCCTAAGTGGTTCGGGATGTCACCTAGTTGTTCCGAGATGCCATGTGTCACAATGTCATTGGAGGGCCAAATCCGCCCTCATCAATTGCTTCCACTCCCGAGCTGAAAGTAACTCGGCGAAGGGAGTAGATTGCCCCTTTTGGCCTGAAATGACTAATTCGATGAGCTCGTAAGCATCGATCCAATTTGCTTCTCAGGTTAGAAGAGTCCAAGTGTTTGCAGCCTTGGGCTCTGGGAGCGACTCACAGTCCACTCTCCTTACCCTTGATTTATCCCATGTTGAAGAGGCGACTGGGTCTTATGTGGTGCCGAGATCTTTTATTAGTTCGGTACTTTAAAGTTACGGTTGCACTGCATCAGCCTCGTTAGTGACGCCGGTCACCCACTCATACAAAAAGCTACTGGGAGCTCAACCTACGGGGGCAACACTACTGACTTTAGGTCACCAGCTCGTGCGGGAGCACTCGAAGGCTCGACCGGAAAGTGCATCTGTGCAGTCCGTTTGCTGCCAATTCTCGCGGGAGCCACGAAGAGCTCATCTTGTAGAGGGTACCTCGTGAAGAGGATTGATGAAGCTTTATCCGAATTGAAATAAAGTTGGCAGAGCTGTTGGCCATCAACTTCCTGCTTAGTCCTTGAGTTCATAAAAAATGGAAATTAAAAAGTGAGAGCTTTAGTTTCTAAAATGTGAGAACTTAGCTTTTTGGAAGAAGAGGACTTAGCCTTTCAGAAGATGAGAACTTAGTTTTTTGTAGTGTTTCCCACAGATGGCTCCAATTGATGAATCAATTTTTGGCTAAGTACTTCATCATTTGGTTTGCTTCCAAGTGGCCAATGACTCAAAGCCCGAAGTGGAAAACTTTTGTTGGATGAGGACCTGGATGCTGAGCTGACCAGGCCGAGTTGGGGGTAGATTAGGTGCCGAGTTGGGTAGGTTAGGTACCGAACTGACTGGGCCGAGCTGGGCAGGTTAGGTGCCGAACTGACCGGGCCGAGCTGCATATTAGGTGATGATCTGACCAGAGGGCCGAGCTAATTAGTGGCGAGCTGGACCTGGGGTGGCTAACCCGGCAAGGTCGCTCCGATGCTTAAGTCAGTACTCTCATAGTAGACTGTGAGCTAAAAATCATAAAGTATGAGAGCTAGAATATGCTTACTTGCCCCCCTCCATGCCATTGGGGTTGGTGCCTTTATATATGCATTGTTTGGCGTGGGCTTCACGCACCATATTTGAGATTTCTGAGAGGTCGCCTAAGTGGTCCAAGATTTTCGGAGGCAACCGCCATGCATGTTGACCACCCTCCGGATCGCTCGGTACGTGGGCCAACTTTCAAGGATCGTGAGAGTGTTGGGATATGCATGTCAAATTTTTCGGCGAGCACGTCTCGTAGGTCGCCAGGTCAGCGCCTGTGCCAGGCTGCCAGTTGGGACACCATCATCTTGGCTTAGGCAAGTTGTTGCCTAAGTGGTTCCGGATGTCACCTAGTTGTTCCAAGATGCCATGTGTCACAATGTCATTGGAGGGCCAAATCCGCCCTCATCAGTCCTCATTGTTCCTTATATAGATCTTATGCAACACCCATTCGGCCTTGAAATCAATCTTCCAAATGCACTTTTTGAGGACCCACTTATGTGTGCCCATGGATATGTCTATGCAATTCCTCTATTCATAGGTTTTGTGACTTTTGTCCTCACTGTTCCATATATGGATCTTTTACAAACCCACTTATGCGTGCCCATGGGTATGTCTTAGCAATTCTTTCTCTAACAAGTTTTGTGCCAAGCATGTTATCAGTTGACTCTCCGCCATTATCTTTCCCTTATACAGGAATATAAATCGTGTATTGTTAGTATTTAGAGCTGCTGCATTGTCTAGTTAGAGGAAACAATGGGATAGATGCCTAGCATGATTTCTATCAAGAGAGATTCAATTGTTATGAAAATTAGAAAAATTAAGAAGGGAAAAAGAGACATTTTAGTAATTATGTTAAACAGAATTCTCACATAGGGGGTTTAGTCCATTTTGAAAATAAAAGAGGAGAATTGATTATTTATGGGAAATCTGAAGGGAGGATTAAGTTTTTTATCCTTTTTGCGTTAGGTTTGTGGTAAGATTTTGGTTGAATGGGATGGGATGAGAAAGGGAAAATGAGTGGAAAATTTTAGTGTTCCACTGTTTGGTTGCAAAAGGGAAAATAGTGGGAAAATCAATGCTAGTAACAATTATTATTTAATTAATTAGTAATATTTTATTATTTTATGATTTAATATTATTAACTAACTATTAATTATAAATATTTTAATGAAACAATTTTATAATTAATTAATATTAATAATTATCTAATTAATTATTAGTTAAGAATTAATATTTTACATTTTATTAGTTTATAAGTTATTAATTTATTATTAATATTATATTTTATTAAATTATTATTAATTAATAATTTTAATATTAATTATTCATAAATTATTTTTCATTAAGATTTTTTAATTTATTTTAATTAAATTATTAATTATAAAATAATTATTTAATTATTAATTAATTAGTAAATTAATTAAGTATTAAATATTCTTAATTAATTAATAATAATTTTCTGATTTAATATTTTATTATTAATTATTAATTTGATATGAATTAGTTAATTTAACATTTTAATTTTATTAGTTTATATATTATAATAATAATTATTATTATTTTATTAATACTTATGACTTAAATAATAATTTTAATATTTTATTCTAAAACAATGAATTATTAGGTTATTTATTGATTAATGTTTTATTAAATTTTAATTAAATAATTTAATTAATATATTATTAAATAATTAATAATTTATTTATGGGTCATGGATCTAGTATTAGCTCTTAGAAATACTACAAAGTAGTTATTCTTTTTTTGTTAAGCAAGTTTCCCCCTAAGTTCCCACTTGTTTCCCACCAAAATGGTGGGACTTCCCATCCCAAGAATTGGAATCTATAATCCCACCTTTTCCCCATTTCATCTCATGATATCCCACAAACCAAACATGGAAAGGGAGGATTATTCCATATTCTCCCTTCCCATACCACAAACCAAATGGAGCCTTAATATTGTTATATGGAAAGGGTAAATTTCTTAAGATACCATTATGGTTTAGCTAATTGATTAACTCAACCCTCATTGTTTACATATTGTCTTAAAGTACCCTTAAGTTTTTTTGAGAATTATCTAAAATCTCCCTTGTCTTAACTTTCCGTTGTCACACTTCATTACATGTGACATCACATGACTCATATATTATTCTAAAATTCCTAAAATACCCTTTATTGTCTTTTACAATGATTTTTGGGAGGAAGTCTTCCTTCTTGGTCACTTCTAGTTCCGCCCATCTCCCTATTCCCCCCTCTCTCTCTCTCTCTTAGCAACTATTAGGTATAAATACTTACTGTAATTGTCATCGGTGCACATACAACCCAAGTGGTGGATAGTTTTTGGATTTGGGGAGATAGGGAATGGAAAGGTGTGGTTAGAGAATTGTTGGACTTATGGTCAAGATTAGCTTGAGAACGGTATAAATACTTCTACAACTAGTGGGTATAAAATGTTTGACCCAATTAACGGTTCTCAAGTTGCTTTCAAACTAATTCCATTTTTTTATTTATTTTAAACTAGAATTAAAAAATAAAAAATTGGAAAAAACTTTCATATCTCATTATCTTGTTCAGTTATTCCCAATGGACAAAATTAGTTAGGGTTTTTAGTTTTTACATTTTAATTTTGAGTTTTTGCATTTTTATAATTCTTTTTAAGTTATAACAATAGAAAAATTGCAACTCCAAAGAAGAAATCAAAAAATCGATGCAAGAGATGAGAGATTAAACACTGATCCTATATTATAAATTTAAGATACACCAATGAAGCAAACGGTTTGGGATCTGAGAGAGATTTAGAGAGATGTAGGAAGAGGGCAAACGGTGTTGTAGCGGTGGTGATGATGAACATGAAGATAGTTGTTGATGACGATTCCTTCTTTCTTCTGTTTTCTTACTTCTCAACTTTAACCAATCACTTCATTCTCAAAGTCCCACACTCTCCTCTCATAATAATGTATATATATATGGTGGACTTTAACCTAGTGTAAATCTAACGATTAAAATAAAAGTTACACTATATTTTACATCTTATCGGTTTGACCCACTCAAACTAGACAGTTGAACCATTGACCCAAAAACCAGAAGCCATAGCGGTTCCATTTCCGGGTCGGTTTTTAAAACCTTGATTTTAGTCAAAAGAAAGTTCCACAATCTCATTCATATTTTTTATATTAGTGTAAATATATAATTATAAATGTCTTCAGTTTTATCTATAGTTTTTTTTTTTGTATTTTTGTGTGTAAAAATAATTCTAATATGTCACACTTACTTTTTGTTTAATATGATAAATACATGATTTTATACATGTGCCTAAATGTTTTTTTTTGGAAAACTTATGTGTTTTTTATTTTTTATTTTTATATTTTATTATTTATTTATGACATTAAAGGTTAACATATTTAACCTAAAAGTTGAGCTAATTTTTATATTTCATTTTTGGTGAGTTCTAAATTATGTATTTTATTTTCATTATCAATAAAAATAATTATTGTTTATTACACTTATTTTTTTATTTTATTATCAAAAATATCATAAATGTGTTTAATTTTTCTACATTTTTATTTTTCTATATTTATTTTTATTTTAAAATTTTATTACCTAACTGTGACTTCATAGGTTGATCAATTTAATGCGGATGGTTGAATTGCTCAGCCACCACTCGCATAAAGAATGGTTTTGTTTTATAGTCAGTTTTAAAATATATGGGTTTATATTGTTAAATATATTGACATTGATCTATTTAATAGCATTTATTAGTGAAAAATAAATTAAAAATATAGGATTTAATAATAAAAAATGAGATTTAATACTTTAAGTATAAGAATTAATGATAGTGAATTAAATGAGGTGGAAAGTAATAATTGAGTCACATTTTCAACCCTTACAATTAGAAATGAATTAAATACACAAATATGGTCATTTTAATAGCTATTAAAGGTGACATTAAAGTTATAATAAAATAACTTTTATACCCTTTATCAAACAAAGAAACAGAGGGTGATTTTTGTCCAAAAAAAAATTTACATTGGATCCACACTTTTATATATACTATAGATTTTTTTAACATACTTTTTTTATCGGGTGCTTCAATGTTGTTGACAAGAGATCTCTCCTTTAGATGCTCTCAGGTTTAAATCTGAAATGGTATAAGGATGTGAAGGATTGAAATAATATGTTATAATCAGATTGAGTGAATCAGGTATCCATGCTCAATTAAATTGCTTGACCAGACGAGAGGTGATGAACAACATCTGATGGGAGGAGAAAATGGGCACTCGTGAAAAAGATATTATCCTGATCTGTAGAGTTGCCCCTGTTCATTTTGATTGTTATTATCGGATTTGATAAAGCAGTTAGAGCTTTTGGAGTGATGAACACGAACTGTAAAAATGTAGGACTCCAGGGTACATATTTCTAAGCAGAGACGATGGCAGCTGTGGGGTACAGATTTCTCCGAAGAAACAAAAACCTCTTCAGAGTCTGTATCCTCTATTATTAATCCAACATCGGTTGAGTGGGATCATTTCCTCTCTTCCTCATCGATGAAGTTCAACCAACGGTGTACAACTTAGTACATTTTGAGAAATAATACTTTATTGTTTGCTTGCCGGTGCGGTGTTCACTTGATGCTCAAGCGGGGGTGAAAACCATTGAGACAAAGAAGAAGACAGTAACCCCTGTCTCTCATGTATCGATTGGGACACTTTGCCCTTTTTTCTTTTATATAATTAAAATACAAATTTGGAAAGAAAAAAAATAGACTAGAGTTCAAGATGAAGGGACAACAACAGAGGAGCAAACAAACAAAGAATGAGAGAGAGGAAGGCAGGCTTTGGCTTCCTCTCTCATTTCATTCACTGACCAAATGGTTGTTGCTCTTGACATTTTAGAATTTATTGGTAAACACTCTCTTTGAAAAGAATTGAGACTAAAGCCCTTCGATTTCATTGTCACTCTTATCGAACTTAGTATTATGAACCAAAGACAGGGATGAAACCTAGATAAACAATTCAATAGAGAGAGAAGAAGGTGAGAACACTGGTGGGATCAGAGATCACTTCATAAAGCATTGGAAATGGAGACAGCGATAGAGACGGAGATGGAGACAGAGGCGGAGATAGATGCAGAAATGGAGGCGGAGGCGAAGATAGAGACGGAGATGGAGACAGAGCATCGATTTATATCCTTAGTAGTTACTTGAGGACAAATTCGAAATTTTATTTTTTCTGTTAATAATACTTGACCACGATATCAATTATTAGAAAACTTACTTAAAAGTACTTTAAGACAATATGTAAATAATAAGTATAGAATTAGTAATTAGCTAAATCATAAGAGTATTTTAAAAAATTTGCCCATATGAAAATTGCTAAATAGCGCGTTATCGATTAATAAGAAAAAAAAAAAAAAAATTGAGCTGATCTTGGTGATAGTGGGCAAATCCCGAATGAAAATCGGGTAGGTTTTGTGCTGGGCTGGGTCGGTAAAAATCGAAAAGACTGGGCAAAACCTTTAGTCTGGATTCATGCCCAAACACCACTACTGCCTACCAAAACAATCAGCTAAGAATTCCTATTAGGTCTTTTTTTTTCGTGGATGAAGAAAGGAAACCAACTTTTTTCCGCTTTCGCTTTTCCTGAAATTTGGACTTTGGAGAGATAAAGTAGCAAATGTAGTGTCCGGCAGGCATTGTCTGGAATCTGGACTGAGAAAGTGAGAATGGTTCACTCTAGCAGTTTACTTCTGGCATCTGCCCTCATAATTAATCAAGCTTTTCTATTCTACAGAAAATGGTAATTACCAATTACTTAGACACGTGGCAGAAACATTCTTGAGGACTTTTGAACAAAACGCTATGCCAATCAGAAGATGAATTCACATCTTCGCCCCCACAACGCCTCACACCACATTCCCCTCATGTATTAAAAGTATCTCCCGATGATCATATCATTAGTTTTGGTATCATCATTGGGAGATGTACCGAATACACGACGAGAATGTGCTATAGAACATTGTGGGACAGGACGTTATGGGGTGGAGATGTGGTCTCTCAGAAGATTTATAGTTTATAGGTTATTGCCTTGGCGCGGCTGCAGGGTAGGGATAATCATTTATTAACCAGTCCGGCCAGCCCAACCTGCATACTTCTGAGCCTAGGGTGCCAAATCTCTCCCAGGTCCGGCCAGGCTTGGAAATTGTGTATAATATATAGGGTTGGATTTGAGCTAAAAGCTGAGTTGAATATCTAATTATTTGAGTTGGGTTTATCAAAAAATCATAGAGTTTGATTTTGAGTTCGCAAGTTGGAGGTTTGAGCTCGGATTCAACTTAGAGGCAAAAGTTCATATATGTTCTAGTTTGGCTGACTGTGAGCCAAAATTTTTATAAAAAATAAAAAATTCTACATATAAAAATTATTTATTAAAAAATAAAATATATAATATAATATAAGCTTGATTAAGTTACAAATCTCAGCCAAGTTTTACTGGATTTGAGCTAGACTTAAAGCCGGTTTAGATCGAGTGAAATTATGCTTTTTACAAGCTATTTGAGCTCAATTCAGCTCGGGAAAAGCTCAATTGTATCTACCCCTAATAATATCTTACATATATGGCATAAGATTTTACTAAATACTAAATATTATGTATACGTGGTATGTATATATGCATATATGATATGTAAAATATGTATATAAATATTTTACCAAATATATATGGCATGTATATATGGTATAATATATTAATATATACAAAATAAAATTTCAATTATATTTTCTGTAATTTTTTGAAGATCATTTTATGTAATTTGATTATAAAGTTAAATTAAAACTTCGTTTGTCTTAAAATATAAATATTGTTTGTTCATATGGGCTAGCTTGGATGATTGGTCCAAAACAGCCCAGGATTAGGCCCGCACATGTGCTATCAAGCCAGACTGAGCCCAGGCAAGCGTCAAGGCCATTAACACCATGTAAAAATCTGGCTTGACCCATGACTATCCTCAACACTGGGGGAGGATAACGAATTTCTGAATTTTGAAAGGGGTAAAATACGAAATGATTAGCTGGATTTGATAGTTGTTTTAGGGAATGTAGGATCAAATCATTTTCCTCTAATATTGTTATATGTATTTTTATGGCTGGTGTCGAGCAAAATAATTGGTCTCTCAACCAATGTTTAGAAAATTGGAATAGATCCGCCGGTCCGATCAGTTGAGTAGTGACCTTGGTCCCTAAATCAGAATATGTTAAAAAATGATTAAAATCATTGACCTAACCGGTCCAACCAGTAACCAGTGAACTGGTCTCTGTTTTAGAAAACTGGTAGCTTCTGAAATTAGAAATAGGCTAGTGTTTCCAATGGATGCAACGAATTCTAATTGAGTATGGGTAGATTGATCCAAAATCGATTTGTTTATATTCGAATTCAATTCGGACCATATCTATTGAATTTGAATAAAATTTGGATTGTAATTAGATAGTGAATGGTGTTAATAAATTAAATTAAAAATTACTAAAATGTCATATTATTTATAAAATCAACTAAAAACAAGTTAAATATTGCATTTCATGAACAAAATATATTGTAAATAACATGTTGAAACTTGAACTATGACGATTTAGTAAAAAATATAGCACTCAAACCAATGTTATGGATTGATATTAGTCACGTGTCAGAGAGGTCGGTTGGAACCTGATCCCCACGGGTGGCGCAACCGGATTCGTCTACAACGAGTTGATGGTGAGCCCTCCTTCAGTGATGGACCGGGGTTGGGTTTGTCCTTCAAGTGGTCTCTCTTTCGAGTTCAAATCAGCCCCCCACAAGACTGTCCCCAAAATGTCTCACAGCACATCCCCACCGTGTATTGGGAATATCTTCCGATGATGACATTATTATTCCGGGTATTATCATTGGGAGATGTTCCTAATGCACGACAGGGATGTGCTGTGGGAAGTTGTGAGGGCAGTTTCTTTCCGGGTATTATCATCGGGAGATGTTCCTAATGCACGGCAGGGATATGCTGTGAGAAGTTGTAGGGGCAGTTTCATTTTTTCTGATAGGGAGGGGGAGGAGGGGGGTCTGATTCGGTCTCCTCCCTTTCTTCCAGCTTGGAATCTTTTATAGGGATGCCCCCATCTTGTCCTTTTGTCCAGGTAAGGTCCAAGCCTTTTCAATTCGCTTAGTTCCTGGGTTGAAATCAGCCCCTAAAAGATAGTTTCCCACAATGTCCCACAGATGTTTCCAATACATGGTGGGGATGTGCTGTGGAACATTGTGGGGGATGATTTGAATTCCTAGTTCCTAGGGTCTTACTAGACCTGTTAACGGGCCGGACTTTACACTATGTGGGCTCGGGCTTCAAGCCTGATTCATCCAAAATTTGGCAAAAGTCAAACCCGAGCCTGGCCCATGAACAAGTTTGGGTCCAAACCTCTCCACAGATCACTCCCTTGGCATCTCTCGCCATTTTATCTTTTGTCTTTACTTGAAAACCTTGCCCTGGCTCTGTCCTGCCGGTCATAAATGCTCACTACCTGCCCACCCATCTATTTGCCTGTGGGCTGTTGTGGCACCATCCTACCAAACCTTACCTTACCTGGTTTATACGCTTGAAGGTTTCTTGTACACCATACTCTATTGTAGTGGTTGGTTTCTTAACGGTTCTTCATGTCTGTCAGTCTTGAGTATATATATTATATATATTGAATTGAATCAGATTTTATTGAATTGAATGAGGGGCGGATCCATATTCT
Source organism: Nelumbo lutea (assembly GCF_056320005.1). Taxonomy (NCBI): domain Eukaryota; kingdom Viridiplantae; phylum Streptophyta; class Magnoliopsida; order Proteales; family Nelumbonaceae; genus Nelumbo; species Nelumbo lutea. The sequence goes on along the minus strand of NC_142684.1, from coordinate 138,426,024 downwards.
ACCCAATTATAAAGGGATTGAATTTGGATCACCCTTAATTGGATCGAATTATAATTAGGACAAACAGATACCGTTTGTATCTAAGGGTATCAATTGGACTGGTTTTGGTTCAACTCGATCCAGTCCAATGTGAATCCACTACAATTGAATCAAGTCCAATCCAATCCAATGAATATTTTGGACTGGTCCAATTCAATGTTTGGACTGCTCAATCTGTTCAAATTAGTTTTAATTTAGATTAATTCTAACATAAACTTAGTGCATTGACACCTATATTTTTATCTTCTATCAATAGATTAGAAGTTGACTCAATTTAACCCAATCCAATATAAATTTATTATGGATGGACCAGGTCCAATCCAATAAATACTTTGGACCATCAATTCTGGACTAATCCAATTCAATATATCTTGTTGGTCCATCCAATCCACCCAAATTGATTTTGGTTTGGACGGGGCCCAATCCAAAACTGGTCCATTGACACGCCTATTTATAGCTCGATGATCCCTGTTATAGTATTGAGGTTGTATATCATTGCAATTTAAGTGAAACTCAATTTTCATGACCTTGTTCCCTATTTGAAGAGATCCATATTTCAATTTTAACACCTTCCTCTATTTGGTATAACAACATCGATGCCATATATTTAACTCTGAATCTGCTATTCATTGCCCCAGCAAGACGCACCAAAATAGGTTTTAACTTTGTTCAGATTTTTTATTTCCTTCTGAAACTGTTGGTGAAATTTATTTCCACTAAGAATTTGATTAACATTGTCTTCACTAATTTCTTAGTGCTTCTCAGCTTGTGTGGTTACCTGGCAAGTTGAAACTTGAAAGCCAAAGTTCCAAACTTAGGCTGAAGGGGACAGCTGTTCAAATGATTAATTGCCAGCCTATTTGGTCTCCTCTAGATTTTTCAGTTTCCACCCAACATAGCTTATAGGCTCTTTATATGGGGGCTTAACTTTAGAAAGCCAGAAGCTGCAATGCTTCAGCCCTCTCAAACGGGCACATAGATAAGTAGAGGTCAAAGTGCTTTTAAATATTTAAATGTTCTTTTCCTTATTATATATTAGGGTCATTCATTAGAACATTCCCTATAATTTTACAAATTTATTTAAACCTATTTTTATTTTCCTAAAACACTCTTTATAGTTACAGTTTGTCTAATTATTGATTTTACGTTAAGGAGTGTTTGTTTTGCCATTTAAAAATAGTAACATGATCATCTAAATTGAGTGAAAACAAAAGTACCCCTAACACTTCTTCGTATAGAAAACAAAATTGACCAAATAGAATGGTTGTTTGTGTCTTATTAGGGGCAAAATAGAATTTTTATTTTTATTTTCTTTTAATTAAATTTATTCAAATGAACATTAGGGTCAAAATTGTCATCGAATGAAAAGTTGATTAAGTAAATTAATTGCAAATTATAGGGAATATTTTAATAAAATACAAACTATAGGGTAGATTTTAGTAAATCCATGAAAACATAGGGGGTGTTATAGTAAATGACCCTATATATTATTAGAGGTTTAAATCGGGTCGTGCCAGGCACGCTACAATCGTATAGGCCATATCGGGTCTAGGGTTTTAGGTTCATGGGTCGGCACGACACGACACAACATGATTGAGCGTGCCGTGCCACCCACAGCCCATGTGCCAGCCCGACCCGTTGCCTGACCCAACTCAACCCATATATATATATATATATATATATATATATATATATATATATATATTATAAAATATGTATGTATTATTTTATATTATATATTAATATATAATTTTATTATATTGTTTCATTTTATTATTATATATAGAAACAATATTGTATACATCAAATTCATATAAGATAAAATTTTAAGATCTTGTTTCAAATTTTTTTAAAAAACATGGCTTGGCCCAAGGATCGGCCCGTGGGCCGTGTTGAATCGACCCCCCAAAGTATCTTAGGGGAGAGAAGCACCACTTGACTTGGCCTGCACTTTGCACAGGCCACATGCGGGTCGTGCCATGCTAGCCACGACCCGACTTACACCTATATGTATATTACACATTGCAACAGATTAAGGGAATGGGGACATGGTGCACATAGTATGATAGTAACCATACCACAGAGAGCCTGCATTTTATAGACTTGATCCCGTGTCTCCATATCTGGAAGGATGCTAAGTGACCCTTTCAGCTATTCGGTAAACAGGGTTTTAAGTGTGGGTGGTTTATGTGGTGTTCAGTTCCGTGGTCATCTCGTGGATGGACCATGGTGTTCGGTTAGTTGTGGATGGGGATGGTCCACAACCTCATCCACAGCTTAAAATCTCGGCCACACATATATCCCATGGATGTGGTTGGTCCACAACATTTCTATACTCTATTTTGATATAATACATATCTTTTAATACTTTCCTTCTTTTTAAATTTTAAATTTTGAAATTTTATTATTTTAATATTTTATCAATAAAATGATAATTTTTAATGTTAATTTTAGTACAAGTACAGTGATTCTCCTTCTCCACTCTTTTTTTTTATTAATTTAAATATTATTTTTTAATGTTTTTATCAATAAAATAATATTTTTTAATTATTTTACTATCTTTTTTATTAAAATTAATTTTTATTGGTTAATATTAATTATCAATGCATTTTTTAAATTTATTTATCATATAAAATGAAAAAATTAGACATTTATGATTGACTGTGTAGATCATTAATAAAATGTATATGAGATACATGGAATGAAAAAGTGTAGTGTAGACTTTATGAAATACATAGAATCAAAAAGTGTAGTGTGGACTACACCTACAGAACACCATTGTGGGTGTGGATTGGTCTCATCCACACAATCTATTCACAGTTGTATATTGTAGTGTGATGTGAATCGGTACTTGCCACAAGGTGTGGTGTGGACCGGTGCATACCCACTAATTTCTCATCCACACTACATAACACACCCTTATTGGTTAGTGGTCGGGTTGCTAATTCAACTGAAAATCAAATAAATCCTACCCACCCTATTACCCCCGATATTTTCTAGTCTAATGAATCACAAATAAATCATGTTCTTGGTTATCTATGTGTTTTTTGTTTCCCAAACTGAAATAAAAAACTTGTTCTTGAATGTGTGGATGTTTTATTTTGATTGTTTGATGTCATATTTCAGAAATCATATGAATTATATTATAAAATTTATTTTTACTGTAATAATGGTTTTAAAAATATGAATTACTTTTTAACGAAAAATTAACTTATTTTTTTCTCAAAACAAAATTGCAGTTCAAGAACATTTTTTTTTTCTGATTTTGGTAATTTTAAAAACAAATGGAAGACCACATTCATTTTATGAGAACAGCCCATAAATTGGATAAATGAAGATGGGATAGGGCTCATTGATAAATTCTCATGAATCAAGTGCCTTAGAAGCTAACTCAATTCAAATCGCATTGTCTTGACAGGAAGCAACCTATAATGTTTCAAACAAACCCCTAATCTTTATACCCCTGCAATGCACGGAATTTGTAAGGGAAATTGAAGCAAGGGAAACTGATAACTATCATATTTCATAAGGACTCTTGACAGGAAGCAACCTATATTGTTTCAAGCAAACCCTCTAGTCGTTAAACAAATATGAGGTGTGGGACCCGTTCATCCAGTTTCCTCATTAGATATTTCCAACCAACAATGTCTGTCCATCTCTTGGCATGACAATTCTGATGTATGGACCTCACCTTGTTCCAACTTTTTTCTCGTGTAACACAATGCATCATTAACTCAAAACGGGACCCCCTTACCAAAAAACCCAAAATGGAGCCCACATCAATTAGTCATTTTGAAAGGATGGGCTTGGGCAGTTGGGCCCCAAGTGCCCCACCTGTTATATGTTTACGCCACATTATAGCAATTGATGGAGCCAGACCTGCCATCAAAGTCACATCCATCGGATTTTCCTCCCGCAACTCAATAGATCCGAGGATGCAAAATTGCCAAATCAATAGAATCAAGTGTCTAGGATCCGAGGCTGGGGTCCCAAAGAATGTAGGAATCCGGGTTCAGTTATAACTCAAAATGGTATGATTAACTGACTTGTAAGCATGTAATTTAATGTTAAAGCCTTAAAGGCTAAGTTTTGAAAGAGTGTAAAATACAGATGTATAAAATAATATAAAATGCAAGGGAATCTACATATTTGCATTTCTACTCCTTCCAAAATAAGCTTAAAGACTTCCTTCGTTGCCATAATCAGATTTTATGGGAAAATCTGATTTTTTCATCCTACTAATGTGGTGAGCTTTCCCATTTTTTCATCTTATAAATTTTTATTCATTATACAGTTGGAGAACAAGAGGGAAAAGTCTATCAAAATCCAAAGAAGTATATATATGTATGTATATATTAGGGTCTTAAAAAGTTAGGAAAATTTCATTTTAATACCATAAACTTTGGCGTAATGTCAAGTTAGTACCGAAACATTTAGACGTATCACTACAATAACCAAAATTTCAAAAAGTGTCAAATTGGTTTATGTCATTAATTGGCCGTCAATTATCTGATTATGTGATAATACGTGTAACTTAAATTTTCGAAAATATCAAAATTATCCCTAAAAAAAACACTTGTCTTCTAGCTTGAGATCGACTATTCTTCGAAAATAAACCAGCTTTCGTTCTTCTCTCCGAACCTCTGGTGTTATATCGTAGAATCTCCAATATTTGGATTTGTCTTCCAATGAAATCTCTGGCGAAATCCCGAATATTGATGAACCGGTTCAGTACCGCGGCTCAACTGATAATCAAAATATAGGGCAGCTAAAGTAATGAGATGGCAATGTCACCTGGGAACTACATACGTATGTTGTGTACTTATGAAGGGTGATTTGGCACGACCTAGCAAGAAGGGGACACGTAGGTGCAATCTGTTCGAATGATAACAACTCAGCCAGGCAAGCCTAGTTCGGAATATTCGCAATTCGGGTATTCGGCCACCACGGCCCAAAATCCGCCTCACTGTAGAGGCACCTCGACACCCAATCCATTTTGGGACTAAAGAATCGAAATTCTAGCTCGGAACCAATAAGCCAAAGCACCACATAACCGACTCCAAAGGCCTCCCCAATGGTTCTTGAATCTCTTGAGGTCACGATGAGCCAACAGATCCCGAATTTCCCAAGATCACAATAAGACAGGGAATGTGATTCCCATATGGGAGAGACAGAAATTTTTGAAAATTTGCCCTAACTTCTTGCAGGGTTCGGCTATCCATATGATGGATCTCTCATATCTTCATAAACAACTCCAGAAGCCGGTCCCCCTCGCGAACTCGCAAATCAGCTCGGCGCTCCAGGACCCCACCTGTGGAGAAAATGAGCTATACGCCTTTGAATGCTAAGAGAGAAGAGATCCTAATGGCCATTAAAGACTCTTCCTTCATCAAATGGCCTCCCAGGCTAAGGGGAGACACAACAACAAGGAACTCAAACGTTTACTGCCATTTTCACTGAGATCATGGGCACAACATAGAGAATTACATGAATCTCTGCAATGAGATCGAGGAACTCATCTATCGCGGATACCTGAAGAATTTCATCCTACAAGAAGAGAGGGGTCTAATAGATCGGTAGGCGGATCGACAGGGGGACCAGAGGAGGAATGCCCCCGAGACTAGCAGGCAGAATGAGCAACCACCGCGGTAGTTGCTAGAGGAAAGACCGATTTGCAGGGTAATTAACATGATTACCGGCGGGTCCATCACTGCTGGGTGTACATCAGTAGCCGGGAGGACCTTGGTCCACGAGCTAGAGAACGAAGATGAAAACCTGCCAAAGCGGCCATGACTTGAAGGATCAATATACTTCATTGAGGACGATGCATGCGGGATCCAATATCCTCATGAAGCTGCCCTAGTGGTGAAGCTACGAATTAACAACTTTGAGGTAAAGGGGATATTGGTAGACTCGGGCAGCTCTGAAGATATACTCTTCAAGGAGACTTTTGATAAATTACAGTTACAATAGAGCGACCTGAGACCGACAGATACTCTTTTGGTAGGGTTTAGCGGCGAGGAGGTCAGACCTCTTGGTCAAGTCATAGTACCTGTGGAAGCCGGCACATGGCCCAACATTGTGCGATTTGAGCACACCTTCCTGGTAGTCACGACTCCCTCCCCCTACAATGCCATAGTAGGTCGGCCCATCATGCATGTTCTACGTGTGGAAGTATCCACTTACTATTTGGCGATGAAGTTCCCAAATGATTGTAGGGTGGGAGTCGTGCGAGGTGACTAGCTCGAATCACGCAAGTGCTATGTAGCTGCTCTTAAAGGAAAAGCAAAGCTAGCAGAGGATGTCGAGCTCGAGTGACCAGCGGAGCATACCGACGAGCGAGCTGCCCCAACAAAGGAGATGGTCCACATTTCGGTCTCTGTTGATGAACTGGCCAAGACTCTCCAAATCGGTGCTTCGATCAACGAACCACTTTGCTTCCAGCTAGTAAGTTTCTTACTTGAAAACTTATATATTTTTGCTTGGTCCGACCCTATAGTCAGGCTAGTAAGGCAAAAGAAGCGCAACCTCGCCCCGAAATGTTGGGAGGTAGTCGACGAAGAGGTTGGGAAGCTTCTCACAACAGACTTCATCAGAGAAGTCCATTTCCCATGCTGGGTGGCTAACTCGGTTCTGGTGAAAAAATCCAATTGCAAGTGGCACATGTGCGTCGATTACACTGACTTGAACAGAGCCTGCCCGAAAGATTGCTTTCCACTACCCAAGATTGACCGCCTGGTAGACATGACTTCAGGGCACGAGTTGTTGAGCTTCCTGGATGCCTATTCCAGTTACAACCAGATTAGGATGGATCCTTCTGACAAAGAGAAGACCACCTTCATAATTGAGCTTGGGCTATACTGTTACAAGGTTATGCCCTTTGGATTAAAAAATGCTGGGGCAACCTTTCAGCGCCTTGCAAATAAAACTTTTGAGCTGTTAATCGGCAATAAAATAGTGTTATGTTGATGACATGGTCATGAAGATCTCGTTTTCTGACTTTTTGTTGAATGATTTAAAAAGTGTTTTTCAAATTTTACGAAGATATTGTTAGACAATCTTGCATGCCCTTAGCTTCAATCGGATTTAATGTACTTTTGTTATCTAGTGGAAATAAATTAGAGTGCTTGTTTGATTCATGTTGTTTGGTGAAATTCTGTGTAAGACCCTAAAACTGGTCACTTATAGAAACTTGTGTAAGTTTTAAATGTTCACAGTCATTGGATAAGTTTGGGGAGATTTATCCTACCAAGGCTGATACTGATGTGCCACTAAGTGTTGGGATGGCTTGTTTTGGCCATCAGGGTAAAACCCAAGGCACATGCAGTATGGGATTGCTTGAACCCTTGAACCGGACCAGATTTCCAGTATTGCCCTAGACCTTGGAGATAGATGGGCAAATCTGGAAAGTTGCTCCTAACCCCTAGACTCGATTATGACACATCACTAAGTGTCGGATCGGGCTGTCTTTGATGTGTCAATCAGTGAGATCCTTAAAGGAGGTCAAAACCTGAACATGTTGGGGGTAGTCTGAGAATTCATCTGAGTGAGTGGTCATAGTGAAAGGATCAGCCCCTTTGTCGGACAATGGTAATGATCAGGAATACACTCTCTCTGATGGAAACCAAACTGCCAGCAGTTGATTTCAATCGTTGGAATTTTGTTTTGCAAAATTAATATATATATATATATATATATATATATATGTATGTATGTATGTATGTATATGTATGGTTTCAAAAAGATTTGCAAAAGGTTTTAATTCCTGGGATCCATGTGAGTAAAGAGTGCGACATTGTTCCTTGCAGCTGAGGGAGATGTCTTCTCTTGTCGGCCAGTGCTTGATCATTAACGGCTGAGAGGTTAAGTGTAAGACCATTTAGGATAATACCTGATGGGCTAATTTTGCACCTGCCCACAGACCCTGGGTTTTTATAAGATGGCTTGGCCCAGGGACCACTTAATGTAAGTGTTGGGCCCACAGGGTCCATGTGATGGGCTCAAGGGGGTCATTGAGTCTTTTAGTGAATTTGACTGGGCCTTGTAATAAAGGCTGGGCCGAACCCATGTGGTTGGTGTGTAGATCAATGCTTGGGTCCCACGCCATACAAAGAAGCCCAACCGGGCAGCAGGTTGGAAACTGGTTAAACACTGAATACTTAATGGGCCAAAAGCCCATTTCGAATTGGGCTGATATGACCACCAGTTCATAGGGCGAATCTGAGATTAGTGTTAGTAAAAAGGATTGAGTCTTTGACCTTATCCACTCTAAGAGACCAAATTCAAATTAGATTTGAATTTGGTAACCTCTTGATAAGATCATGAGTTAACTAGCTTAATCCGTAGATAGGATTAAGATTAACCCCTATCCAAATACTGATTTGGATTGGATAACTCCCAAAATATTGGGAGGTTTCTTAATCAAGAAGAAAGAGGAGAAAACCCTTGCAAAAATATCAGATTTCGAACTAGGGGTTTTGAGAAAGCAAGAAACACATATTGCAAACTGAGATTTAATCTCTCACAGGCTCCAGAGAGAAGAGACAGTTCTGCCCTCTTCGTCCCTGGACTTCTCCTTCTTCAGCTGCCGCCACTACCTGTTGGAAGATTGGATCTTTGCAGCAACAGGAAGTCAAGAAAACAGTTCTTGACAATAGTCTTGCAAGAAAGACAATAGGATTCGGTGTTCACGGTTTTCAGAGGATTTTTGTGAAGAATCCAGTGTGTAGGATGCACCCTGCTGGTTCTGTTCCATCCACAGTTGTGTCATCTTCAGTAGGAGCGGATCTTGGTTACTTCTTTGGGCATGAACACCAACTTTTGGAGATATTATTTCTCCGGATCAGGTATAATCCTTCCTGTTTCTTTTTGGTTCAGATCTGGTTTGTTTATGGTTCAAGTAGGATCCTTGAATAAAGTATTCTAAATTTAGGGAATATGATTCCCAATTGGAAGAAGGTAGGAATTTTTTTTGAAATTCGCCATCCTTTCCGCACCTTTCTTGGCATCCAATAGATGGATCCTACCATTCTTTCAGATATAACATGAAGCTAAATCCAAATAAGTGCATTTTCGGGGTCATTTCGGGTAAATTTATAGGCTATATAGTCAACTAACATGGCGTCAAGGCCAACCTGGATAAAATAAAAGCTATTCTAGATATGAGACCACCCCAGAAAATAAAAGAGGTTCAAAGGCTAACTGGTTGGATAGTTGCCCTGAGCCACTTCATGTCTATGTTGGCAGATCGGTGCCTACCCTTTTTTAAAGCGATAAAAAAGAGTAAGGACTTCAAATGGACTGAAGAATGCCAACTCACTTTTGACGAGCTAAAAAGATACTTAGGTACCGCCCCAGTTTTAACTCGACCCAAAGAAGGGGATGTGTTAAAGCTATACCTTTCTACAAGCGACGAGGTGGCTAGTTCGGTATTGATCAAAGTAGTGGATCGGGTCCAACGACTCATCTACTATGTTAGCAAAATTTTGCAGGATGCGGAAACCCGGTATCCAGAGATCGAGAAATTAGCATACACACTAATCATAGCAGCCTGAAAGCTTCACCCATACTTCCAGGCCCACACTATCGTTGTTCTCACCAACAAACCGCTGAGGCAAATTCTACTCAAGCCCGAGGTGTCTGGGAGATTGACGAAGTGGTCCATCGAACTGAGTGAATATGATATCCGGTATGAACCTCGGCCAACAATCAAAGCTCAAGTCTTGGTCAATTTTGTAGCAAAATGGACGTTCAACAATGCAACCCTCGAGCTAATTGAGCTCAATCACACAACGGGAACTTCAACCAGTGTGACACTGGTCCTAGTCAGAATGGAATTGACCTGGGATGAGGAGCCCTGGATCCTCCACATTGACAGCTCATCCAACTAGCAGGAAAGCAGTCAAGATTGATACTGTACGACCCAAGCGAGGTGAAGCTAGAATATGCTCTCTGGTTCGGATTTGAGGTATCAAAAAATGATGTAGAATACGAAGCGTTGGTCGTCGGGTTAACCTTAGCTAGGGAAATGAAGGCCAAGCATCTCATTGTATGCAACGACTCACAACTAGTGGTGAACCAAGTCACTGGTGAATACGAAGCCCGTGACCCCACTATGGCAGCTTATTTGGCCAAAGTCAGAGAGATCCTACGCAGCTTCATCTCCTACTTTATCAGACAAAATTTGAGGTTTGAGAACGCTGAGGCCGACGCCTTGTCATGACTAGATAGCACGAGCAGCAACACCATGCGAATTGTGTACATAGAGGATCTACTACGGCTCAGCATTCTTGGGGGGCAGAAGATGTCACTCTTGTATCACTAGCAGAACCGAGCTAGATTTACCCGCTCATGAGTTTTTTGCTCCACGGGACCCTACATGCAGAACGTAACGCAGCCCGAATGGTAGAGCACCAGTCAGCTAAATATGTCCTCATACACGGACAGCTGTACAGAAGCTGAGTATGTACTTTGCGACACCCATGAAGGCTTGTGTGGTTGACACTTGGGGGGCAGAGCTCTCGCACAGAAAAATGTTAAGGCAAGGATATTATTGGCCTACAATGAAGGTAGATGCACTCGAGCTCATAAAAAATGTGACAAGTGTCAGAGGCATGCCAACATTCACCATCAACTTGCTGTTGATCTGAAATACCTCACTAACCTGTGGCCCTTCACGTAGTGGGGAATCGACATCCTTGGTCCTTTCCCCCAGCAATAGAGCAGAGGAGGTTATCAGTTGTAGCAGTAGATTACTTTACGATGTGGGTGTAAGTTGAACCCTTGGTAACGATCACAACCCTTAACATACTAAACTTCTTCTAGAAAAGCATAGTATGTCACTTCAGACTACCTCAGGTGTTGATATCTGACAATGGGAAATAGTTCAAAGATATTAAGTTAGAACTGGTGTGCCGAAATGGGGATTCAATAGAATTTTACCTTGGTGGCACACCCCAGGCGAACGGGCAAGCAAAAGTAACTAATAGAGCGATACTTCGTGGATTGAAAGCTCGCTTAGCTTGAGCCAAGGGGTTGTGGGTGGGCGAACTAGGAATAAAGGTACCCACATTTTGACTGGAGGCCTACTAAGAGGACTCAACCCACCTCGTACAAGCTTCTCCTCAGCCAAGAAATCTTTAACTTCAATGCGGAGGTCCCTCCAGGAATTAACGACCACCCTAGTCTCAACATCTAACCTCACCCCGGGGTCCTTGATGACCACTCGCCAGTGACTCGGGAATGGCCAACCCTCAGGGTTCCGAACAAAAAAGTACCTCATCTTCCAGGCTGGTACTTTGTTCGGGCTACCGAACAAGATTTTGAACCCAAGGCAGGGGAAATGTAGTAACTCTACCGGGTGTCCCCACGCAGGAAAGCAGAGTTCTTCTTGATGGAGCAGATCGAACTAAAAGTGTCTAAGGAAAGAAGTCGGTTATACTCGAGGAACAGAGAGGTCGTGCCAACTATGGTTTGGATGGAGTTTGGGTGTAACTGGTCATTGGTAATGTCGAAGAACTTAATAATCTCTATGATGAAAGGGTGGAGCGGGAAGCGCAACACAGCTATGAGATGCTCCTCAAAAATCGCAAGCTCGTGGTGACGATGAACCCAATGTTACTGACTCAAAGGAATACTAAAGGTAAGGGTGTCGGGAAGATGGTAACGAGCTTCCAAGGACAGTAATTTGTCCAAGGCCATCGTCGAAGGGCCAATTTCATCTGGATCCCGACCTCGAGAAGAAGATGAGACCCCTCTCTAGAGGTCGGTTCCTCTACTCGAGCTTCAGGTTCCTTAGGCCAAGATGGCCCGACGTCGGGTAAAGGTGTTTCCCCTAAGAGGTGTAACGAGGAGCTCTCTAGCGAAGAGCTGACCTCACCGGCGGGAGCCGAGGACCGCACCTCAGCACCCTTAGGCTCACTAGAATCACTAAGCAATCTATCTATGCTAGCACTAGACATATTGGATAGGAAAAGGAAAGGGGAACAACTAACGACAGAAGACGAACTCACCAAAAGGATGAAAACGACCTCAGACACAAAGGAAGGAGTGGCGAGTTGAGGGACTCCGATGCGACCTCTAGAGAGCTCAATCACAAGATTTATGGTGAAGGTAATGGGCCCTTCGGCACCCTATTTATAGCCCTCCGCATCTGGTGATCAACGGCTGAGATCTACATGATCCGACGACTCCCATGAAAACCGACTGCATGCCACCCGAGGACGAAATCGGTTGAATGCACTATTTGACGTCCGCAGAATCTATAAACTGTGTGACGTCCACGCGTGCTTGGGACGTGACTTGAGTCATTTCATGGTTGAGCCAGATGGTTGAACATGTTCGACCAATGGTTCACCCTCCAAATTTACTTGAACTTGCGCCAAATCCACCTAAACTCTTCACGAACTCGCTACACTGGGTTAGGACCCCTGACACGAGGAGTGTGGGGGGAAATTGATGAAGGGTTGGCATGACCTAGCAAGAAGGGGACACGTAGGTGCAGTTTGATCAAAGGATGACAACTCAACTAGGCAAGCCCAGTTTGGAATATTCGCAGTTCGGGTATTCGGCCACCTCGGCCCGAAATCCACCTCAGTGTAGAGGCACCTTGACACCCAATCCAGTTCGGGACTAAAGAATCAAAGTTCCAGCTCGAAACCAATAAGCCGAAGTGCCGCATAACCGACTCCAAGGCCTCCCCAATGGATCTTGGATCTCTTGAGGTCACGATGAGCCAACAGATCCCGAATTTCCCAAGATCACAATAAGAACTCATCCTGGTTCTGCCTGAATCGGAGGTGGACGATAAACCTTATCAACGTAGTGCTCTCATTTGAAAGCGGAACCAACCTTATCTCCACAGCCCGGAGATCCTATAGCTCTTTCATAAGGCTCGCGACTACTCCAGTATATAAAGACTCAAAATCTCAAGGCAATGGTACGCGTGATTACTCTACTCACTAGCACTCAAGCTCTCAAGCATTCAGCTCGCATTTGCAGTAGAATTATTAACTTAACCATCGGAGCGATCTCGCTGGGTTAGCTACCTCGGATTCTCTGATATACTATTTTGCAAATCGATCCAGTTCATCACCCATTTGGAGTTTGGATCTCCCTCTAGCTAGGAGTGGCCAGATCGCGCACCATCATGTACCTTCATCCCTTGAGTTTGAATGGTCCTTCGATAGGGTGGGTATGGATTGACCTAAAATGTCCCATTTTCCATAACTTTATTGCTGAATGAATGAAGATTAATAACCCCCACCAGCACCAGATATGTCCCATACATTTTCTAGAATCTAGAACCGTAGTGATTGGTTAAACCAAGATGAGAACTTATCATCTGGGCTTGGTGGGTGGAAGCTGTTGAATATTGATGAACCGGGTCAGACTCTTCGGGAACCTGATGAGAACTTCAACAACTTCAGTACCACACTGATTTGTGTTAACCTAGGTGGTGTTTGGCACCACGTTCATCTCGTGGATGGGACCATCCACGAGATGAAGACTCATTCATGGGATGAAGATCTGTTCGATTGGGTGTGGACGGGATTGGTCCTGTCCACACTCCAATATAGTGTGGATCGGTCCCATCCAAACCCCAATATATTGTCAAAGAAAAAAACTCGTGGATACGTCCCCTCCACAATTTATTTTTGTTCCCATGCTTCAAGGAGCAGGGGTCAGAGGCTATGTGATCTAATACATAGAGATACACTTTCAGTTTTATCTATGAATTTCCTGCAATTGCATTTTGGCTGTATGATCTAAAATATTAATTATTTTACTTAAATTTTTAATTTTTATAAAATTTTAATGTTTTTATTAGTAAAATAAAATTTTTAAAAATTAAAAATATATTTTTAAATATTTTACTATTGTTTTATAAAAAAATTAATATTTATTGGTTAATATTAATTAATTGATGCATTTTTTAAATATTTATCATATAAAATGCAAAAATTAGATATTTATGATTAACTATGTATATCATTCATAAAATGTATATGAGATACATGGAATAAAAAAAGTGATGGTCCATACGATGCTACAGAATGCTTGTGGGTATGAATTGATCCAATATACACAATTTACCCACAATTTAGAACAAATGTGGACTATGGTGTAGTGTGGATTGGTCCTTGCCACAGGGTGTGGTGTGGAGCAGTCCACACCCAATAATTTCTCATCCACACTATAGAACACCCCCCTAGTTATTAGGTCCAACATGTCTGCATTGTATGTGTCCATTTCAACGGGCAATCTATTTATTGAACATTGATGAATCAAGAATAGTGTTACATGCTATCGGCTTCAGTATTGTTGTAGGCATGGTAGTCCAAGATCTTGCATAATTGCATGCATCTTGATGATGTGCGTTTTGGTAGTTCCCAGCTAGCAAGTGACTCGGATGCCTAACTGAATAATCCCTACCTGGAAGGTGGCTTGAATGCCTATCTGGATGGTGACGAGCTGGAGAGGTGGCCCTAATGCATAGCTGAATGGTGACGAGCTGGAGAGGTGGATTTGATGCCTAACTGAATGGTGATGAACTGGAGAGGTGGCTCTGATGCCTAATTGAGTGGTGATGAGCTGGAGAGGTGGCTTTGATGCGACCTGCAGGGAAACAGTGTTAGAGTGCTCGGGTTGCTTTTCCCGGGGTGGATACTCTGATGCTTAAGTTAGCAAATCATAGATTTTAAGATAGCTAAATGTGAGAGTGCTGGAGAGCAATGAGAACTAAAAATTACACATCTACCTGGGTCACAGGGGCTGATGCCCTTATATTGTTGGGCTGCCCTAGGTCTCACGAAACGCTCCTGGAATCCTCGACCCACGACGTAGGGGTCCATTCTGCTTTGGAAGGAGGATAACATGCCAGTTAATAAGGTTTATCATTTTCCACTGATTTGGGCAGGATGATGATAAGGCTTACGGTTACGCAGCGTGATCCTGAAAGGTTTGGAGACAACTAGCAAGCTTCTAGAGAGGTAGGTCCCCAGGTCGGTGTCGGAGGCAGATCAATAGGTTGGCGACAGAAGTAGGTTTCCAGGTCAACGGCAGAGGCAGGCCGCCAGGTCGGTGACATAAGTAGGTTGCCAGGTTGGCGGTAAAGGCAGATCGCCAGCTAGGACCCAATTTTGGCTAAGGCAAGTTGTCGCCTAGGTGATGCTGGGATGTAGTCCAGCTGTTCCCGATATGCCATGTGTCATGATGTTAGTGGAGGGCCAAATCTGCCCTCATCAATTGCCCTCCACTCCTGAGCTGAGAATAGCTTAATGAAGGGAGTAGATTCATGTTTCGTCGTAGGTCCTTTGGTCAGTTATCAACATATTTCGAGGTCGGCTTAGGGGTCCTTGATGCTAAAAGTGATTTGGCTTCCCCTTGCGATATGTGCATTGATGTTGGAACTTAAATAGTGGGTCGGTGTCACGGCTGCACTATGTCAGTCCTCTATGGTGCTGGTTGTCTACTCCTACGATAAGGCATAAGGAGTTCAACCTACGGGGGCAGCTTTACTAACTTCAGGTTGTCAGCTCGCATGGGAACCTTGAAAGGCTCAACCCACAAGGGCGACTACAGTCCGTTGGCCGCCGACTCCTGCGGGAGCCACAGAGGGCTCAAACTGTCGAGGCGACCTCGCAAATAGGGCTGACAAGGCTCATCCAGGTTGATTACGTGTGTTGCCAGGTCAACAGAGGTAGGTCGCCATCTTGGTGGTAGAGGTAGATCGCTAGGTTGGTGGAAGCAGGTCACCAGTTCGGAGGCAGGTATTCAGGTCACCAGGTCATCAGAATTTTGACAGTCTAGTTTTGTTCTCAACACCTCGATCTACAGAGAACTCATCACCTCAGCAGGACTGACTTGTGAGGGCGGCTCCACAACCTATTGGCCATCAACTCCCATGTAAAGCATGGAGGGCTCGATCTGTGATGCGATCTCACAGTTTGTTGGCTATCAACTTCCACGGGAACCACGGAAGGCTCGACCTGTGGGGTGGCCTCACATTCTATTGGTCGTCAACTCTCGTAGAGAGCACGTAGAGCTCGACATATGGGGGTGGCCTCACAGTTAGGGAGATTCTATCCGAGCAAGACTGCGAGAACTAGTTTGGGATAATCATTTTGCTTCTGCACCCCTAGGGGATTCCTTTGATCAGGCATTGTTGTTATTGCTTGAATATGTTATTACTTGAGGCTTAGAGAATCGGGTGAGAACATAGCCTTTTGTAGTGTTTACCACAGATGATGCTAATTGGTGATGCGTGTTTTGGCAACTCCTAGCTGGCAAGTGACTCGGATGCCTGGCTGAATAATCCCTACCTGGAAGGTGGCTTGGATGCCTAGTTGGATGGTGACGAACTAGAGAGGTGGCTCAGATGCCTAGCTGAATGGTGACAAGCTAGAGAAGTTGCTCTGATGCCTAACTAAATGGTGACGAGCTTGAGAGGTGGCTTTGATGCTGAGTGGTGACGAGCTGGAGAGGTGGCTCTGATGCGACCTACAAGGAAACAATGTCAGAGTGCCCAGGTTGCTTTACTTGGGATGGGCACTCTGATGCTTAAATTAGAGAATCAGAGATTTTAAGATAGCTAAATGTGAGAGAGTTAGAGAGTTGCGAGAATTAAAATTGCACATATACCTGGGTCTCAGGGGTTGATGCCCTTATATGGTTGGGCTGCCATGGGTCTCGCAAAACACTCCTGGAATCCTCGACCCATGATGTAGGGGTCTGTTTCACTTTGGAAGGAGGATAATGTGCCAGTTAATAAGGCTTACTGTTTTCCTCCGATCGAGTGGGATGATGATAAGCCTATGGTTACGCGGCGTGATCTCGAAAGGTTCGAAGACAACTGACAAGCTTCTAGAAAGGTAGGTCACTAGGTTGGCGTCAAAGGCAGATCGCCAGGTCTGTAGCAGAGGCAGATCACCAGGTCGACGACAGAAGTAGGTTGCTAGGTTGGTGGCAGAGGCAGGTCGCCGACAAAAGTAGGTCGTCATGTCGGCAACAGAGACAGGTCGCCAGGTCGACAGTAGAAGTAGGTCGCCAGGTTGGCGGTAGAGGTAGGTCGTCAGTTGGGACCCCATTTTGGCTAAGAAAAGTAGTCGCCTAGGTTATGCTGGGATGTAGTCCAGCTATTCCTAATATGCCATGTGTCATGATGTCACTGGATAGTCAAATCTGCCCTCATCACATCATTTTGCATCTTTCTTCTTGTTTGTCTTCTGAGTATGGAATGCTTTGGAATTCTCAAAGTTTGCTCATCTTATATACCGAGGAAATGGCATGACATAGACATCGGCACAAGGCTTACAACGTAACAAGCATCCCATCTTCTGTGCTTAGAATCATGCATGATGGGCGTCGACATGCATATCCCATGGTTCCTGAAGCTTGTCGGAATCTCTCTAGTGAACCAGTTAAACGAGAGGTTGATGAATTGAAGCCTGAACGTTGCAGAATAATATCAGGGATTCCTAAGGATGGCTAGTTTACGAACAGTATCAATGTAGAAGACAATAAACAGTATTTCCTTCATGTGTTATGTTTTAAAGGATAATTTTGATATTTTTGAAAGTTTTAAATTATACATGTCATCACGTGATTAGATAACAGTACTGTGGTTCGGATATTAACATGACACTGCCTGTCTACCTTCAAAGTTCAAAGTAAAAATTTTCCATTTTAATATTGTTTTTGGACTCAAAAGTTACATGCTAGGATGTCAATTATCCCGTCAGACCCGCTCAATGCGGTCGAGCGAGAGTAGTCTCCAATACCAATTCTACCGTTGATTAATGGGACATTCAATTACCTAACCACCACCTGAAGATTAAGAGACTAGCAATGCTCTCAAATCTCAACAAAGAAATATTATTTTTATTCCACGTGGCAGCTGAGGTAGCATCCATGAAAAGTAAAGGCTCTCCACATGGTCATCCACATTACCCTTTCTTTTCTTGGTTGTTGAAAAAAATGGAAATGCTTTTATTTTTTATTTTTTTTCTGCGCTCTCTAGAAATAATCTCATTTGAACGTATCAAAGAAATAATCTCGTTTGCAATTTCGATGAGCTTTAGAAGTAATTCTGCTCCACAAAATTGAGTATTTGAAGGATATGATAATTAGATTTCATTGAGGTAACTAATTATTCTAGTCATTCCTACCTGTCTCATTCTGAATTTCAATCTCAAGCTAGACTCACCAGAACCGTTCTTATATATATTGAAGTTCAGGGATGGCTCCTTACCGATTAGTAACGTCTCCAGCATACCTGAAAGGTTATATATAGTAAAATAACAAAGCCCCTAGCAAATGGCAAAAGACAGAGTGAGTGATGGCTACGTTGACTGGATAGTCCTTGTGCATAGCAGTGGCAATTGGGCAGGTTGGGTTAGGTTTGGTTTGGATTGACCTTCAATACAATTCATCTGACCCGCCAACCTATTAATGACCCAATTATATCAAATTAAATGGGTTGGGTTCAACCCAAATTCGCCTTGACCCAATCCAATTCGTCCAATTTCATTAATCTCATATTTATGTACTCAAAACAAGAACTCACTCTCACTTGACAAATAAGTTGGTCAAAGCTTGGTGGTAATAGTAGTTGTTATTTACACAAGTAGTGAAGGTTCAAATCATATTACATATTTACATGCATATTAAATTTACACAAGTGGCAAAGGCATTTGACTATGTCCGGGTTTCGGGTTTGACTGAACCACTTAAGTTCAAACTGGTTAGATCAACTTGAACTATCTAATTGGATTGTCTTCGAACTAATCACATCAAAAGTGGTTCAACCATTTGAATTTGGATCAGACTAGATTGTTTCAGTCAATAACGAATGATTTTAATTAATAATTAATAGAAAATTAATACATTAATACTTGTACCTTTAGTGGTTAACCCAATGATCATCTAAAACATAACCCGACCCAATCCATTTACATTGACCCATTGAATGATCAACTCATTTCCAATCTGCCAAATAAATGGACAGGTTGGGTGAAAAATTACCACCCCAATATGCTGATTCGAATTCCACTATTACCACTTATGTAAGTTGTTAATGTATTGTGTAAAAACCGAAAAAAGAAAAACGCCTCTTCTTTTGACTTTTATAAAGTGTTTTCTTCCTCTTTCGATGACTTTTGGTGGGTGGATGGATGGAATCATCTTTTACTAAATTGTTTTTTATTTTTAAGTTTTTTGGGGGCCAAGGAACAATCATCTTGGTATGGTGTAGCACCTGCAGAAACATGTCAGAAGTTAGGTCTTGTATACAAATCATGTTGCATTCACTTTGGATTCAAGAAATTTAAGGATCCTGCCCACTTATCCGTTAGTTGTGCACCTAACTCAGTATTGGCTAGCAGTAGTAAGGTGGCGGACCTTCGGGTGATGTTGGCACTGTTATGAGGAATTTTTTTGGACACCGTGGGCTGCGGTACATTGATTAGTCCGTATATGGACACCTCGGATCCGGAACTATTATTAATGGGGACTGCGTTGTGGGTTTATTTTCTCGTACAAACCGATAATTCTCTCCCCTGTGTTATGTACATCAATCCCTCGGACGAGCCATATAGCATTATTGGGCTTTGGATGTCATTGGGGTCTATACGTCTGTCGTATTTCTCAACTGTGGAGGTCGCTAGCCGGTCAGAGGGAGTTCATCTATAATTTCTTGGATGAAGACTGACTGCTTGGTGAGTTAGTTAAGAGGTTCCGCAGACTAGACCGTGGGAGGAGTTGCACTTCTGTCATCTTGGCTGCATTCCAGTTTGGCTAGGCATTATTTGAGCTCCTTGATCTCTGCATCTCTGTTGTCGGGTTGCATGTGCGGACCTTTCTCCTTTTGGTATCATAGGCTAATCTCTGACCAAGCTAGATTCAGCGATGGAGATCGGCTATAGCGGTGGACATTGGTTAAGCCCTATGCTTGTCCAAGTGGCACTTTTTGGGTCCTTGGTGCGAGGATCAGCTGTGGTAAGTGCATGGATGGCAGGGGGAGCGGCCTGAGTGGCATGCGTTTGTTGTCCCAACATCTGCATTATGGCGTGAATTTGATCGATTTTCTATTGCATCGCCTGGAACTGCACAGGGTCGACTGTGGCCTATTGATGGGGCTCCTAAGGTGGAGAGCTGCAGTGAAAACGAGGTCCCCAAGATGGGGATCGGGTTGCGAAGCAATCTGATGTTTTTCTTGGCATGGTTCTTGATTGCACGGAGAGAGTTTTGGGAATGACTTTTCATATGTTTCCCACACATGACGCTAATATGATGTTGTCTAATCCGAGGTGCCCCACATGTATATATTAATAGAATAAAATTACTATTATTACTGAACTGAGTTGTCAGTTTATTTTCTCATACAAATCGGAACTGACCAGTGGTTTTGAAAAACTAACAAACTTGGGTTGGGTTGGTCATTTAATGTGAACACCCCTAACTGGCGGTGGCTAAAACTTTTTACCCTAGCCAACTGAGTGTCAGTTGGTAGTTAGCTAGGTAGTCGCAGTGGAGAGGCGGATTCCAATTCCATTACCTATTACTACCTATCTTCAAAATTATTAATGTGTTGCATTAAAATACCAAAATAATTATAAATTTTTATTATTTTTTAATTTTATTTAGGAAAAATTCCACTTCAGTGCCCTAAACTTTGGGGGTAGTGTCAAGTTAGTACTGGAACTTTCAAACGTGTCACTATAGTATCTAAACTTTCAAAAAGTGTCACGTTGGTTCCTGTCGTTAACCGACTGTCAGTTATCTATTAAAAATGTCAAAACTGCCCTTCAAAAGAAGACATTGTTCATTGTTTTCTACGTTGAGACTAAACCAGTTGAGGTGTTTGAGATTCTAGATTAATGAAATTGTTTGGGTTACGGTTGAGCTGGCCCAGGTGCCACGTGGCACCTTCGCGGCCATCTTATCTCTTCAGCCACATTGACACCATGTAGGATGGATAAGTGCGACCAAGAAGAGGAGCTACGTATATACAGGAACTTCACACCCCTGAATGCACCACGGTCCGAAATATTGATGCAAATTCACGACCAAATCTTCGTCAAATGGCCCGAAAAGATGAAGTCCCAAAACAACAAGAGAAGCTGAAACAAGTACTACAACTACCACCAAAACCACGGCCTTGAGACAGACAACTATTGTGATCTACACCACCACATTGAAGACCTCATCAGATGCGGGTACCTCGGCAGGTTCGTGGACATCAAAAATCATAAGCCAAAGGTGGAAGCACATCGTCCTGATGGACCTCCAATCCGAGCTCCCCCAACTAGAGTCATTGCAGTGATTTCCAGTGGAATGGCATCTGGTGGTGATAGTAGCTCGGCCTACAAGGCATATGCACGACTACACCAAGTCAAGGACAAGGAGCAAAAGTGACGGCGACAGGATGATCAGATCACCTTCACCAAGGATGACCTCAGGGGGATTCAGAGCCCGCACAATGATGCCTCGTGATAACCGTCGAAGTGGCTAACTTCAAATTCTGGCACATCTTGGTAGACACAAGAAGCTCCGTAAACATACTCTTCAACAAAGCCTTTGAATAGCTCGGCATCAACAAGGACCGCCTCTCCCTAGTCAACACCCCTTGGTCGGTTTTTCTGGAGACTCCTTCATACTGCAAGGAAAGATCACCCTGCCCCTACTAATCGGAGATGGTGACATCACACAAACATCGATGGTCGACTTCATCGTTCTCCGAGTTTTCTCTTTGTACAACGCCATCCTTGGTTGGCTGAACTTGAATGCTCTGTGGGCCTCGGTTACCACATACCATATGGCGGTCAAATTTCCAACCCCATACGAAGTAGGCGTTGCTCGCAAAAACCATAAGACCGCATGACAATGCTATCTGATAGCCTGATGAGGAAAACCTCATGCCACTAAGACCCTTAGCACGGAGAATATGGACCTGAGGGACGAACAGAGGACACAACGCAGCCAGCCCGAGAAGACGATCCAGGTTGGATCCCTCCTAGAAGATCGTCTCTGGGATCATTCAGTTGCTGAAGGACAACGTTGACATGTTCGCTTGGTCGGCGGCAAACATGTCAGGGATTGACCCTAAGGTCATCACCCACCGCCTCAACGCCAACCCGTCAGGCAGAAGAAGATGTGCTTCACCACTAAACGATGGTTGGTGATCAATGAAGAGGTTCAGAAATTGCTCAAAAGTTCATCGGTTCAGCATTCCCCAGGTCCTTATCACTGACAACGGTGCCCAGTTCACTAATCGAAAGTTTGAAGCCTTCTGCGTCAAGCTAAAGATAGATCACCAGACCATGACCATTCATCGACCACAAAGCAACGGATAGACTGAAGTGACCAACTGAACCCTACTGTATGGCCTGAAGATCAGACTCAACAAGGTCAAGGGAAGTTGGGCTGAAGAACTACTGAGCATTCTATGGGTGTATAGGACTACACCACGGACATCTACTGGAGAGACACCGTTCAACCTAGCATACGGGGCCAAAGCAATGATCCCCATAGAAATAGGCTTCCCAACTCTCTGGATTGAGTTCTACGATGATGACCAGAACAATGAGGAGCTTTGTGCAAAGCTCAACTTAGAAGAAGAAGCACGTGATAGGCATACCTCAAAATGGCAGCACAACAACACCGAATGGCTAAGTATTGCGACCCCAAAGTCCGAAGAAGAGTGTTCAAGACAGGTGGCCTTGTCCTTCGCAAAGTGATAGTACCCGTGCTAGGATAAGAAAAGCTTGGACTGAATTGGGAAGGACCATATAGAGTGATCAGAGTCCTCGGACCTAGCACCTATAGGTTGGAAGACCTTGACGGGAGGCGCCCGTTCCGAGGAGTTGAAACATGAGAACTTTTAGAATGTACTACCAGTAGTTCAAATCAATTAAGTTGTATATTTTTCATCCAGTTGGCCAGTAGACACTGCACCATACACACCACCTAGCCAAACTGTAACAGTTGAGGTGCCTGCGCACTGCACGCACTCGTCATTGCACACACCTTCACACTTCGACAGTGCATAGCTGCTCTATGACGACTAGAAGGCTTGACCAACCTCCAACAGCCGAAGCTCGAAGCAGGAACGACGTCCCTGCCTCCAAAGGCAAGAGGGTGACCATCGCACTTTGTGCACCCAATTGACGAGCCGTCAGAGCAGAGCTAGCCGAGGAACACGGATAGCCCAAAAAGTGCGTGAGGCTCCCCAAGAGCAGGCACCACTGATCATCCCCAAGATGATGAGAGATCAAAAGCACCTCTACCAATGCGAAGCCAAAGACACAGAACCCAAGATCTTGACTACTCAAGACCTCAGCCAGGACAAGACCTAGGTCCACGATCAACTCACTCACTTAAGCTCAACAAAGAAAAGAAAGAAGGAAGAGAGAGAGTGACACACACACAAAGCTCGGGACAAAAAGTTTCTTTTCATTAATAACTAAAGGTAATTACATGTAAAAGGGTTCGGCATACCAAGGTACATCATAACAAAAAAAAGATAGAAAGGGCGGCAACAAAGGGCAGGGCATTTCAATCTTTAGTTGGGGGATCCTTAGCTCGTTCTTTGAACTTGGTAGCAGCGTCTTCACCAAGTGTGGGGGGATCGAATGGGCATAGACTCTGCTCAACTTCAGCTGTGTCGAGGAAGCAACGCAAGGTCCTCTGTTGACAGAAGGCGAACCCCTTCTCCCAGGAACAAGTAGTGAAGTCGTCCAGGTTGTTCTGATAGGCCTCCGAGGCCTTGTACTTGGCGACCCCTTCCTCCTTTGCTCGAGCAATCTTCACCTCGGCCTCCCAGAGTTCTTTCCACAATGCATCCCGCGCCTCCTTCAGCTCAATGATGTGGCCCTTCAATTTGTGGATAGTGTCGTTCCACTCTTCTATGCCGTGCCTCAACTCGGACAACTCGGCCTCCAGTTTAGTTATTTGAGACTTTGCTCCTTTATGCCGTGTGCATGCGATCTACCAACCAGTGACCAAGTAAGCATTCTACAAGAAAATCAACTATCAATACAACAGTAACGATGACTAACTGGAATAAAGTGACCGAAGAGATAGAAGAAAGGACTTACCGCCGCAGCCTACCACAAAGTCATGCTCTCCTAGGAACCGTTGGTCAAGTCAGCGATCTCCTGCCTGATGACGGGTGTCACTAGACCCTGAACGAGCTGCTCGGGTACACCCTATGTCTCAAGCCCATCCCCTATTCGGACTCTCCACTACGACACGTAGATGTCCATTGAGCCCTTCTCTTACACCACACTCAAGTATATTTTCCCTCTGCAGCGACGAATGGTCAAACTGTGTCCCCTCCTTCGGATCGACCGGCACCACTTTCTCTGGAAACCTCAACCTCTTTGACTATTGAGGCATGCGTTCCACCAATCTTGACGGAGGCTCGGCGATGCATGGTCGTCCCTCTGAGTCCCACTTGACTGTGCCCTCTTTGCCATGACCCTCATATGCCGAGGCATCTTCTCCACGCTTGCCATCTCAGCACCTGCACAGACCAGCTTCGTATCAATACCAAGTAAAGAGTTCAGAAATGAAAAAGAGTACAGTGTAATACATAGACCAGCTGTCTCACTCATCAACCCAGCGTGGATCAACATTGAGAATGACGTGCACTCCATCACATCTATCCGCTCTATCTACCTAATAGACGCCTTCTCTTCCTTGATAAGTTCAGCTGCGTATGGTGCCTTCACCTTGGTCCTTGGCTTTTGAAGCTCGACAAGAAAGGGCCAGCCTCAAGAGTAGCGCACAAAGAAGAATCACTCCTTCCAGCACTTTACTAAAGATGGATCCCCGACAAGCACCTTATTATGCTTTCGAGACGAGAAGTAGTAATACCTTTGTTGGTGCTTTTTTAGTTGTAGGAAATAAACAAACATCGACAAAGTGACCTCTAGGCTGTGGACCCAACAGTAGCACAGAAGACTCACTAAGTACATAAACAAGTTTGGCATCAATTGGATAGGTTGGACATGGAACCACCTTAGCACCGTGACAATCCCCTTGCTCAAAGGAAACCTCAACCCGGCCATAAAGCTGGGCTCATAGACATAGAGCTCACCTGGCTGAGTTGAGGTGGCTCTCTCACCAGCACCCGTGCATTTCATTTCATATTCCTCGGGTATACAGTACAGGGCCCTTATTCGGGCCAAGTCCCTAGGAGTCAAGCAGCATGGAGTAGACCCAAACCGACTATCGGACCGTGGAGGGAGGTCGACCCCCTCCTCAAATGCTACCTCGGCTTTGGCCTCGTTGGCCTTAGCCCCCCAGACTGTGGCCTCTTTCAGCTCTGCAACCTCAATTCCCAGCTCGTCAACCTCGTCCCCCTAGCCATCGGCCTCACGAACTGCAAGCACGGTGACCTCGACAAGAGACCCTGGCTCGGACTCAATACCCCAAGAAGAGAAGAAAGAGGATGGGCAAGAGGAATCAGTGGACGAGGAAGAGGGCATCTTACCAGGTGTTAATGAAAAGCTTAGACTATGGAAATCGAAGCACCAACTGAGTCGAAGACTACTTCTTGCCAAACTCCAGAGAACTCTCTTCGCAAATAACAAAGTGAAAATGCTCTTCATTCCCCTTTTATAGGACTCTCGACGACCCAGATCAAGCCATATCAACAATGACGATTCAACGCCACCCTTTGATAGCTCGAGAAGATGAAATGACGCCACCGCCCTTCGCACGCGTTTAGCCTCGGGGAAACAAAACGATGCCCCTACTAACCCATCTTGGAAATGGTACGGGTGTCGAACTGAACAGTTCACCCAAAAACCAACTACACCCCGGGCCGCTCAACTTGAAAAGATCCACTTCAACAAAGAGTTCCTCAGTCGAAGACCACAGAGCTCTTCCACACCACACCGCAGTCAAGCACTACACTCCCTATCTTCGGAACTGGAGGAGTGGTGTTTGGGTTATGGTTGAGCTGGCCCCAGGTGCCATGTGGCATCTCTACGACCATCTTATCTCTTTGTCCACGTCGGCACCATGTAGGATGGATAAGCGTCACCAAGAAGAGGAGTCCCGTATAGATAAGACGGACAACTCTGCCGGGTATTAGGACTTATCCCGAAGCCCTTGACGGATAGCCTCATCCCGACAACCCCAGAAGCCTCATCCGAATAGAAAATGTATCTTCGTCTATAAATAGGTAACCCCCGCTCAAGGTAAGGGAGTTTTGACTCTTTAGCCTCCACACTATTACTCAGCTTCTACTCGAACCAACATTGCTTTCAATTGCTTGACCCGACCACCCAATCTCTTCCATTAATGACTTGAGCGTCAGAATGCCTATCCGGGGAACAACTCAGCTTCCACACTATTTGACTACGATCTTGATTCAGGATACCTCAGATCGGATAAGATCAGAAGTTATTATCTTTTACCTTTAGATCTGAAACACATTATTGTCTAATTATTTCTTTGCTTTTATTTATTATTTTCCTCTATTATATTTCATGTTTTTCTATATTTTTCTTTAAAAATAACTAATTCAATCTCAAGGTAAAATACAATGATTAGTATCTTATTTTAAATGATAATTTTGATATTTTCAACAGGCCAATTAATGGTAGGGGACCAACTTTAACACTTTAAAAGTTTGGTACTGCATTGATACGTTTAAAAGTTAGGATACTAGACACTACCCCATGCTAAAGTATAATTTTCCTATTTAAAAATAATAACAAGGTGATTTGGTTATAACGCAAACGAGACTGAGAATGCGGTACAGCCGCTTTGACCTCCTTCGCCGGAAATCATACAAGAAATGTTCCTTTTTAATCCATGAAACCAAGTTATCTCTTCGTTTTCTGTGTTGTTTGAAAACAACAGTCGAAGCCCTAGAATTTAGAATCTGCGTAACAACTAATAATATGTATAAATATTCTTTGGGTTGAAGATGTGGACCCTTTCCTTTCCCACCAAACCTAATCCACTAGGTGAGGTACGACGACTATACAAACGACGGAGTCACGACAAACGCTAACTACGTAAATTCCTGTCCTGGGCTTGAAAGTTTAACATTCTAAAATGCAGATTCATCCGATAGGTGGGTTTTTCAACTTTTTCATGAATTGGCATCTTCTCCTCACGCAGCGTACTTCACACCCTCTTACAGTTACAAATAGGGTTAGGGTCTCATATTTAGCAATTCGAATGAGAAAATAATTCGATTTGGCCCAATTTGAAAAAAAATTGGGTTAGGTTGGGTCATGGGTCAATCTTCTGATCCGATTGTCAAGTCTAATTGAGATTATTTATACATTTTAAAAGTTTTCATTCTTTAATTTTTTCTATTTAGTCTTTAATTTTTATTGTTTACTCTTTAAATTATTAAATGTTCAAGTTTTTATTTTATATTTGTAATTTTAAGATTAACTCTTTTAATTTTGACAATTTTCATATAGTTTTTCTTTATTTTTTTAATTTCAATTATTTTTTGGGATGACCCGAATTAACCCATGGGTCAACCCTAACCCGATATTTAGGGTTATGGTCTAGCATTTGACAATCTAATCCGACCCGAAATCAACCCAAGATACCTTGACCCAACCCGAACCCGATTGCCAGGTCTACATCTCACTGTGTATTAGGAATATCTCCTATAAATTATAATTCATAAGTACGAAAAATGTCTCTAATACATGTGAGATGTGTTTGAGATCTGTGTGAGGAGATCGGGACTCCATGGCCAAGTCCATTGTTTATATATGTAACATAGCAGGCCATTTATGACAACGTCTCCTATTGATGATGTGGCAAATAAATAAATAGTCACGATGAACCATTTCTTCTATTTTCACCCTTGGACTCTTATTAAGTAATAACTCGTTAACTTATTCTATTAGTCACCAACTATGATCAAGTCAACGTTAATAACTGATTATGGCTTGGTTGGTGGTAGGGGTGTCAACGGTATTCGAAAATTTAATTTCGAATACGAGATTTAACATAATCGAATTAAATTCGAATAATTCGACTATCTAATTGATCGAATTCGGATATGATTTGATTCGATTTGATAAATATCCGAATTCAACTGATTATTTAATTCTTATATGTAATATATAATTTTGAATATTTTTATATAATAATTAAATTATATAAATAATTTATATATTTATATGCTTTATATAAATAAAATATTTACTTTATATATTTATTAATTATCTAAAATAATTAATTAGTCAAATTCAAATCAAACCAAATATTCAAATATTTAATCGGATTCGAATTCAGATATTAATTGATCCAATTCAAATTCAATCTGTTTATACCCCTAATTAGTGGGATCTCTGTATTTATAATAAAGACTCGTGCTTAACTTGAAAAGAGTAAAAATGCAAATATATACAGCATAAATACATTGAAATTATGGGATATTTTGCACTCTACATATTATATTTGTACTCCTTCCAAACTCTGCCTCAGGGTCAAATCCTGCTGACATCAAGTATGGTAGGGATTAAGGGTATGAGATGGTCTACCCTGTTGTATAGCCCAAAGAACAAAAGTCGACGTTTTAGCTTAAAAGACGTATACTGTGTAGCCTAAAGATTATCTTTTGTACCAGCTTCTCTTATATCCCACGTACAAGTTGAATCAGACGTCTAAGCCATGGTTCAAAATATCGGAATTCGGAAGTACCTTATTAAAAGTAATTGGCGTATTAACCAACTGTTTTTTTCTTAATCTTTTGGATTTTGGGGTGGGCTTGAATTCCGATTTATCACGACTTTCAAATAACAAAAAGTTAGGGTTAATTTGGATGTAACGTCAAGTTTACACTGACCCTTATTTGTTTAATTTGGATCCTCCTAATCTAACCATCTTGAACTTTTTGGGACTTGATGCCTCTAAAAACAAAGTTTGAAATTTTATTGTAAAATATCTTTGTTTCTTATAGATTCACTATACACTATTCTCTTCATTTTTTTCATATTCTAAAGGGGAAAGTCAGGGATTGTGTTTTTCATTGATTAATTTTTCTAATGGGATTGTAGCTTTCATTGATCACTTTTTGTTGTGTATGTTTTTCATTGATTACTTTTCCTAATGAGCGGTTGTGGTTTTCATTGATTACTTTTCCAAACGAGTGATTGCGTTTTTCATTGATTACTTTTCCTATGTTTGTTTTTTATTGATTATTTTCCCTAATGAGCCATGGTGGTTTTTATATTTTTATTGAGACAGTTTTGCCTATTTTACGAATAAAAACAAAATTATTGTATAATTTAGGCTTAATTTCAAAAAGAGTACAAATACAAATATATAAAATGCAAAACCTTGTTTGCACTATGCATATTTGTACTGCTTTCAAAATGATCCTAATTCAAAAGACTGTGAGTATGGTGTGCGGACGGTTCTGCGAGGACCAATCCGATCTCCCTCTGCGCTGCCCTCTCTCAACGATAACAAAATGGTAGGGGAGGGTGGAAGTAGAATCACATGTCCACGTGTCAACGCGCAGAAGCACGGGTCTTTCCATTCAAAATCGCGTTTTACATGTGGGCTCCTCGCTTTGATAAGCGGGACCCACCGCAATTGACTGTTCGTTCCATAGCGACTTTGGACAGGAGTTAATTTTTTCTTGTACGTGATTGCCCTTAACTTTCCTCCGTTCAAAAAAGCCCAAGAGATGAAATCGGTGAAAGATGTGTGAACTGTTAACGCGTCTCCCTCAGGACACATACCTATATATTATACGGTGTCTTACAAGTTGGCCGCATGGGACCTACCATAAGATTGATTCCCAACCATCTTAATCGAATGATTCGGCAATCCGTAAATGTTTGATTATTGGGAATCAAAATCCCTCTTGGCTGGGAGCCTAATTAACTGGGACCATCTTACCTGTATCTCCACCGTTGTCTTTACATAAAGATAAAGCTAGACGTAGGCTTTCATTTTATTGACTTTTTTTGGTGAGACACAAGGGCAATGATGTCTTTTTCTTTACAAACGCGTTGACCGGACAGGGGCAATCGTGTCTTTTTAGAAGAAAAGCCATATGGCTAAATGTTTTTCTTTTCATGGCATAGAGCCATAGACCATGGGGTTCCGAACTTCCAGATTACCGGCCACTCCGTTCGTCTCGCAAGTAAATGCTTTTCTTTTTTGTCAATCAAAAACACAAATGACCGGGCTGTTATGGTAATCTTCTCAAAGCGAGTGTGGTTTGGTTTGGGGGGATCGGGTAGTGGGCCCCGAAACCCAGAGTCTAGACCATACAGATGACGCCACGTATCAACAAAGCCGTTAGTGTCTTCTACAAAAAGTAAGAAAAATAGCAACCACAGTTACTACCAGTACTTACAACAACTAAACAACTTACTATACTTTCTAGAGAAGTCATAGCCATCAGTCTGTAGTAGGGTCCCACGGTCCCCACCACAATATTTCGGTATTGTAAAGTCATGTGGGGGTGATACAAAGCTGCCTCAATCTCCCCCTTCACATTTACCAAAAAAGATCTCCCCCCTCACCGACTAAACAAGGATTAACATGCTTAATTAGTAAAATTCAACCTAAATACATTCCTTTTCCCCTGTAAGAGGATCCCGAAAGTCCGATTTCTGAACGGTCTATTTATCACGCTTTAGTTTATATCTCATTGAAGAAGAATTCTTCTACATCCCCTATTTTTTGGAATATGTTTTTGATTCTCTCTCTTCTAAAAACCCTCATTTCATGAATTGAAATTGCTTAAATATAATATTGTAATGCATTTCATTTGGTCAAAAATTTTAGCCTATTATCCAGGAATTAAAATATTAATACGATATTCAGATACTATGAATATCGGCTTTAAAAAAGATACACATGAATGCATTAATATAAAAGCCTTTTATAAAGTTTAAAACTTTAAAGATGTATGCCCCAATCGAAAAACATATTCAAATGAGAGTATCGGTGAACGGTGATATGATACACTGATACCCGAGTTAAGACTCCTGCATCAATTTCATTTTATTAAATTTTCATACAACTAAATTGGCTAAGAAAAATTTAAATCATCCTAAATACCCTTATTTAATTAAATAATATAAATTACCAATTGGGATAGTATAAATTATCAATTTTAGCCTATTATCGATTAAATAATGAATCATCCAGAATTTCTTTGTGCAAGGCATGGGTCATGTTTCATACTTAGTTGCCTAATTTCATTATATAGCTCATTTGCTAAAAAAATTATCTTAAATACCCGTATGTTTTTTTTTGAGAGAGAACTAAATGCTCATATTTGATTGGGTCAATTCAATTCAACTGAGATTATTGTAAAAATCAGATAAACGAAATCACTGTTTAAAAAAATTATTTATTTTTAAATAGAGGTAAGTCGGTGAAATTTACCCTTTTATTTTATTGAAACAAAATTTTTTCTGCACAATGTCACAGGATGCGTTCATGATGGCACAAATCTCTTGGTCCCCTACACGGCTACACCTTAGTGGATTCTGAATTCTTTAGGTACGGATTTACTGAATTAGAATTTAAAAATTTTCCTTACTACCGTACGCGTATTATCGCAAAGGAATCCAAAATTCAAGTATTGAGTATCCTTCCGTCCTTTTACTGGTTTACTCCCTACTCGCGCCCATTGCTCAGAGCAAACCAGGGAGAGAGAGAGAGAGTCCTTCCTAGCTCCTTTGCTCGAATTTCGATATATAAGCTTGTTGCCGCCATTCCTTCAGACGGTGATTGGCAGGACAACCAGAAACCCAGCGCATCTCTTCTTCTATAAAAATTCAAGAGAAGCACAGAAACGGATAATTCAGACGAAGGAAAGGAGCATTTATATTGGCATGAACTTCTCGCTCATATCAGACTTCTTCGGTTTTCTCCCACTTCTGGTCTGGTTCGATATGCTGGCATAGGCACGAGAAGTCTCTTACGTTGATCTATAATGGTACTCGCAGCCTGCTCTGACAATCTGAGCTTCTTCATGATATTCTCAATTAGGTGATTTTTATTCAATTGGATGATTTTTATTCAACAGTTTGAATAGGAAAATTTTCGAGAATTTATTCATGATTTTCTCAATTAGATGATTTTTATCTTTCAGTTTCCTGGACTGAACTGTTTTCATGTTTTGGTATGTTTTAATATTGCAGGTTTCAAGTTTAGTTCGGCAAACCCGAGATTAAAAGGTCGAAACCTTTGCCTCTGAGAATGGGAAAAACAGGGAGAGATTGGACGCAGATCTACGCGATCTACGGCATGGAAGAATGGCATACGTTAATTTTCCTTTTAATCCACGCGATCCTCTTCTCCTTTCTCTCAGTGCTATTCCTTATCTACTTCAATCCTCTCTGTTCGGTTTTCCAATCTCTCTTCCCTGCTCTTCCCGCTGGAGCACCTCGCTTCATCGCCGGATTCACCGGCTGCGTCACGGCTCTCTCGGCCGTCTGTCTCTTCTTTGCTGCCGGCAACATCTTCTACTCGTCCGTCTCCCTTCACTGGGACATGGCCCAGCGGATGATCAACGTGGTTAGCGATTGGTCAACGGTCAAAACAGCCCTAGACGTTGGATGTGGCCGAGGCATCCTCCTCAATGCGGTAGCGCTACAGCTAAAGAAGGAAGGGAGTTCCGGGCGTGTCGTGGGCCTCGATCCCCTGAAGACGGCAGTGGCCACACTACGGACGGCGCGGATTGAAGGCGTCCAGGAGTACGTGACATGTAGAGAAGGAGACGCCCGGAGGCT
The DNA here is from genome assembly GCF_056320005.1 of Nelumbo lutea. Lineage (NCBI taxonomy): Eukaryota > Viridiplantae > Streptophyta > Magnoliopsida > Proteales > Nelumbonaceae > Nelumbo > Nelumbo lutea. The sequence goes on along the minus strand of NC_142684.1, from coordinate 138,393,235 downwards.
GCCCTTCGCGGATAACTACTTCGACGTGGTGGTGTCGGCCGTGTTTCTGCACACGGTGGGCAAGGAGTTTGGGCATCGGACGGCAGCGGCAGCGGCGGAGAGGATGAAGGGGTTGGGGGAGGTGGTAAGGGTATTGAAGCCCGGCGGGGTTGGAGTTGTATGGGATCTATCGCACGTACCGGAATACGTACAGAGACTGAAGGAGTTGCGTATGGAAGACTTACGCGTGTCGGAGAGGGTAACGGCTTTCATGGTTAGCAGCCATATCGTATCGTTTCGGAAGCCAATTCAACAGATTATGGGCTCGGCGGAGTATAGGACGGATTGGAGATGCAACATCTGTTAACTGTTTTTTTTTTTCTTTTTAATTTAGAAAAAAGAAAAAGAAAGAGAGAGAGTGAGAAAACTATAGATCTGGGGAGGCGAAGTCGAACCAGATGCGACATAGAAAACATGAGTATATTGAAATGTAGAACAGGTGATGCTATCGTACGGTCAGGAATTAATTAAAGAAGGTAGAAAATCTGATTGTACGGTAGAAGTAGAACAATGGAATATATTATTTACCGGTAAGATATGCAATTAATTAATTGTTAATTAAAATTAAAGTGGAAATATCACATGAAATTTTGGCGTGGTTGGGTGTGTTTGTGGAGTGGACTCACTCCACACTAGTGACCAGTTCAATTTATTGATTGGTTACTAATTTAGGATGGGGACTAGGGGTTGAGTAATATGGACTACCAGCACTCGGGCAGTGAATGGTTGTTATCGAATTTATGATGGCGGTGGTAATAAGATTTCCCAAGGGAAGATATTGTTGGAAGATGTGGTTCATGTGTGGTCCATACTGCTGACGCTTAAATCTGCAATGCAGGTGTCATAATGGGATTTCTGTCTATATGATAGAAAAGGGTTTTGGGATCCATTGTTTGGATTGCAGCACTGAAGTGGAAAGGAAAAAGAGTGCTGATTCCAGAATTAAATTCTCCTTCAAATTTTACTCGGTTATTTGTTTTTTTGTTTTTTCTTCACAGAAGCCCAAAGTTTTTAAAACGGACAACGAACTGGTCAGGGGTGGGTCAAGTGGTCCAATTATTCAAATTAAATGAATAGCCCATTCCGATAAAAAAAAATACAATAAAACTGATCAAACCGTTGAATAATTCGACCATCCAAATCAGTGGTTTATTGACCAAATCAATGGTTTGGGGAAAATAACAATTCTGAGGTAAAACAGAACCAGTTACCAGTTTTTCCAGTCCAATCTGATTTTGAAAATCATGGAGAAACATTTTCCGTCATTTTTACTTCTGCCCCAATTCAAACACAACCTTACCAAATGCTTTGAAAACCCAATCCCAAATTATCTTAATTGAGAAGGATTTTCAGAGCTACTCAGACTGTGTATGCAATTTGGACTGCATCGACAGGCTAATCTGAATTCCATATTTCCATGCCCTTTGACAAAAGACAGGACCATCTCTCTCAATTACTCTCTGAAGCGTAGAGGTCAGATTAAACTTGGAACTATGGAAGGAAGAAATCTAGCTTGGACCATACCTGAATTTACCATCTCTCTCCTTGGCACGATATGACCTTAGTAGTTAGAAATTTGATTTGGTGTCATGATCGCAACTCGCGACTAGAGGCTGGTGGTTCGAAAGTCGTTCCTGCATTTAATTCTGTGGTTTGGTGCTAGATTAAGAGTTCAAGAGTGTATACTGTACAACAAATAGTTTAATTGTTTACATCAGAAACAAGTTGGGAGGAAATAAAGGTGCAAAGTAGCTTTCGTTATAGAACAAGCAGAACAGCAAGCATTATAGGATTTTGTGGCTGGGAGGATATTAAGCACTTTTTTTTTTCTTTTTTACAACCCAAGAGTAGGAGATTAAGCTCTTTTGATTTCTTCTTCCAGAGGCACTGTTTAGAATCAAAGAATATCTACTTGTTTACCTCCAAAACATCACTTGGGAGGTGGAAGCCACAAAGTTTCAGAAATCAGAATCTATACCCAACAATTTGTTATCATGTAATGTAGCTTGAGGATCAATGTGCAGAAAGCCAGAAACCATATTAAAAGAAAAGAAAATTCCAATCCAAGCGATGGATGATGGGGCTCTCTTGTCCTGTGAAATAGCCTTCCTTTTGGGCATTCAAGTTAGATTTGTTTTCCTTCTCTTCAATACGCAATTTCAAAATTACAAGCATCAAGCCTGGCTAACACTGGCTTAGTTGAATTCTGGATAAAGTTTAGCCACATCTCTTTCACATACGTTCAAGTGGAAGTTCAACTAATATGTAGGGTCCTTTTAGGCCCCAATCCCACGTCCTAACGAGGAGGAATTCTGGGTGTATTTTTGGATTCCCTCCACTCTTATGGGCTGAATCTTTCCGCCCTCTATTTGAATTAGAGCTAACGTAGAGGCACAGCTATTAAGGGGGTTGGGTTTGGGCCTAACAGGGTAGTGTAAGCTCGCACTTGATTGTCTAATTGTTTTCATTTTAGGTTCCACCGGAAAGACATGATACCAGATAAATGTATAACTAATTAATCAGCCGGTATTATAACCAATCAGATTCAGATGGATTTTCATCAAATTCACATAGGGTTTTGATTGGTCGAAGCGTATTTCTGGCTAGGGGTGTCAATTGGACTGGATTTGGTCCAATCTAATCCAGTCCAATGTGAGTCCATTATAAATGGACCAGGTCTAATCCAATCCAATGAATGTTTTGGATTAATTTGGACCGGTCCAATTCAATGTCTGGATCATCCAATCTGTTCAAATTCATTTTGATTTAGATTGGTTTTCAACCCAAACCCGGTCCATTGATACATATATTCTTATCTTATACCAATGGATTAGTTATTGGCTTAATCCAACCCAATTCAATATAAATTTGTTATAAACGGAACAGGTCCAATTCAATCTAATAGATATTTTGGATTAGATTGGTCCAATCCAATGTCTTATTGGTCCGTCCAATCCATCTAAATTGTTTTTCTATTGAACGGGGTCCAATTCAGAATCGGTCCATTGACACCCTTATTTCTGGCATCATATGTTTTTCTGGCATCATATTTACAATTTGTAAGCAAATGCACGAGGAATTGAAGTACATCACTCGCAGAGGCCAATGTTAGTTGTGAGCATGTGGATCGTAATGGTGATAAAATTCTCTTATAAGAAGCCCCTCATGCATCTGAAACTGATCACAATTGTTCACATAACTTACCGAATCATGGGGACTGCTGATATGCAATTGTTGGAAACTATATAAACAACCGGCGGGTTGAATGTTTTGGTTTTGGCATATCAATGGATAGCCATATGGATGTGCTTCCCTTGCTTCCCTGCCGTATTAGTTTTATAATACATTAGTGGGGATTTCTAGTGATGAAGGATGATTTGGCCCGACCTCACAGTTATGCGACACGTGGCAAAAGCAACAGCTCGGCACAAAAGCAAGTCTAAGGCGTTTTTACCAAGGGGAGAAATCAGCGGACCGAACTCCCTACTAGGGGCCCGAACTCACCCTTGGCCTCAAACCGAAAAGTAATCCATTGGCCTGCCTCTCAACAGTTCGGGACATACCTCGCCGAACTGACCTACCTTGTAACAGTTCGGGACATACCTCACCGAACTGACTTGCCTTGCAACAATTCGGGACATACCTCGTCGAACTGACCTACCTTGTAACAGTTCGGGACATACCTCACCGAACTGACCTACCTTGTAACAGCTCGGGATACACCTTGCCGAATTGGCTTGCCTTGTAACAGCTCGGGATACTCTCGCTGAACTGACATGCCCTATACATACCTCCGAACTCAAGACTTCGCCTCGCTCACCACTCCACATCACCTTCAGGGCACCAAAACCAAACAAACCGTACTATGCCTGACACTGAGGCAGTCCATTCCCGAGGGCGCCGCACCTGACTGACTTGGGATCTGACACTTGACGGCTGCACTCTAAACGGCCACCTGCCACCACCATCTCTAGTTAGAGAGACGGTTAGGCAGTGACGGTTCTGTCCCAACAGAAAGGACGACGACCGAATTGACATACGTAAGGGTAATCATACCAGACTTGACAAGGGCCTCGAAGCGAGTGCGCGAAGATATTATAATAGCCCCTGCCCCCAGCGGGTTCCCCCCGGAGTTCTCTCATCTTTCCCGTTTCAGGCCCCCCGACGCTCCAGCTCAGAGGTGAGTTCATTGACAGCTAAGACCGACCGGATTGCACTCCATCAATTGACGCTATCTGTGGGAACGCTTCTAAAAGCCTCCCTCTAAATCTCTTTTACCTACCCTTCTTTCAAAAACTCCAACACCGAAATGGCCTCCTCCAGCAGTGCTGGACGTGGAACCGAAATAGCCACTACCGGAGAGCAACTTCATGTTCCAGCGGTGTGCATTGGGCAATTCACCATCCCCCTTTCAGTGGATGGAATCCCAAGTTTGAATGTGCCACATGCGGTGGCACCTCTGAACACTCCCTCGCTGAACATCCCTCTTCCACTTCCCATCAAAGCGAACTTCGTGGAACCAACTGCAACCCCACTGTCAGCCCGCCAAAACCAAATAGATGATCTGATGCAATGCATGCGAGCAATGCAGGCCCAAATGCAGCAATTCCAGCAGCACCAACTCCAGCAACACCAGGTGTTGCACCACCTCTCCCAACACCATTATCAACAACAATTCCCTCAGCTACCCTTGAACCAGCCACTCCCCCCCGGCACCCTGTTTCAAAGCCGATCAAGGCCTCCCCTCAAGGTGGACGACCTCACCAAGGGGAGGCTTCCCGACTACAGAACCCACCTAACAGTCAGGCCTCATCCCAGGGCCGAAAGCAAAGAAAGATCACCCCCGCCCCGCAGCCCGCGGGTGGGTCAAGAACCTCGACGCTCCAAGCTCGAGTTCCCACTCATGGAGAACTGCTTCAGCGCTGTAGCAGCAGGCCAGCAATCCGGGCCCATCGAACTTGGCAACACGGAGGCAAGCAGCGCCAGCACCAGGCCCACTCAAAGAAGGCGCCGATGAAGTCGCCGAACTGCTACCCGCGTGCTACCCGAGCTCAGAGGCAAGGAAGAAACGAGCTCGGGTGAGGTAAAAACCGTCCCCATTCTCTCAGTCCCTTCCCCCCTTTTAGCAGAACTTTTGGCAGTCCTCTTGCCTAGAGATTTCAAACTCCCTCCTCTGGACAAGTATGATGGGTCCTTTGACCCCAACGACCACATCAACGCGTTTCAGTTGCAAATGCACCTCGCTAGGGCAAGCGAGTCGTGCATGTGCGTGGCCTTCACCACCACCTTTAGAGGGGTGGTCCGTACTTGGTACTGGAACCTAGCTTTCGGGTCAATAAGAAGCTGGCCCCAGTTCGTGCAGATCTTCACTGCGCACTTTGTTACCAGCAAAAGGTGTCTCAGAACTGAGGAAAGTATCTTCGGGGTAATCCAAAGAGAGGGAGAACTCATCCGGAGCTACATCAAACGGTTCAATGAAGCATGTTTGCAGATCCCTCGGTTAGACCCCACGGTACAACTCGCCGCAGCCAAAAGAGGTGTGGCGCACAAAGAGTTCAAATGGCACATGGTGGCCAGCCAGCCAGCAACCGTGTCTGACTTCCTCAAGCTCGCAGACAAGTTTATGAGAACAGAGGAAGAGATCAACCAGAGAAACGAAGGCGGGGTTGAAAAAAGAAAAAGAGAGGGCGAGCCCTCCAACCCCGGCGACAGAAGAGGCCATAACCGAGAGGCGAAGCCAAGCCAGCCGTCCCGAGCTCCCTTAGCAGTTCGGACGGATTACACGCCAATGAATACAAGGCGGACCGAGATCCTAATGACGATTAAGGACGCCCCTTACGTAAAGTTCCCACCTCGCCTGAAGAGCAACCCCAACGAGAGGAACAAAAATTTATATTGTAGTTTTCACAAAAATCACTGTCATAGCACCGAGCAATGTAATAATCTCTGCGACGAGATAGAAGGACTCATCCGTCACGGGTACTTAAGAAATTTTGTACATTATGACAATAATAATAAAGCAGGTCAGTAAGGGGAACACGGGAAGGATGTCCCTGAGTCGAGCAACAGACCGGCCGAAGCCTTGCAGCGACCTCCCCCAGAAAGGCCAGTCCGGGGAACCATCCACGTGATAGTGGGTAGTTCGGTGGTGGCAGGATGCACTTCGGCGGCAGCAAGGACGTCAGTTCGCAAAGCAGCCCGAGAGGAGCAGAACCCTCCCAAGAGGCCGAAGAAGGAAGAACCCATCTTTTTTACAGAAGATGATGCGCGAGGTGTTCACTACCCCCACGACAATGCGCTCGTCATAAAGCTAAGGATCAGCGACTTCGAAGTCCGACGCGTACTGGTAGACTCAGGCAGTTCAGCGGACATACTATTCAAATCGGCGTTTGACCAATTGCAGTTGCGGAAAAGCGGTTTGAAACCCGCTCACACTCCTCTGGTAGGCTTCAGCGGAGAGGAAGTCAGGCCCTTGGGAAAATTAACAGTACCTGTGGAAGTCGGCACATGGCCGTGCGCGGTAAGACTCAACCACGATTTCTTGGTGGTCGCGACCCCCTCCCCATACAATGCCATAATAGGGCGACCAATTACGCATATTCTGCGTGCAGTGGTCTCCACCTATTATCTGGCAATGAAATTCCCCACGGACTTCTGTGTGGGGGTAGCGTGGGGTGACCAACTTGAGTCTCGCAAATGCTATGTTTTCGCCCTGAAGGGAAAAACCAAGGTAGCCGACGATCTCGAACTAGAGCGACCTACGGAGCAGGGCGAGGAACGAGCTTCGCCCATTGAGGAAACAGTCACAGTCCCGACCTCGGCTACAGATCTGGCGCGAACACTACATATCGGTGCCTCCGTCAACGAGCCTTTGCGAATTGAACTGGTGAGTTTCTTACTCCAAAATTTAGACATTTTTGCATGGTCTGCGGCAGATATGCCTGATATTGACCCCGGCCTTATAACTCACAAGCTTAACACTGACCCTGTAATCAAACCCATTAGACAGAAGAAACGCAACTTAGCCTCGGAGCGCTGGAGGGCGGTCGACGAAGAAGTCGAAAAGCTCCTCGCAGCGGACTTCATAAGGGAAGTTCATTACCCGAGCTGGGTAGCCAACCCAGTGCTGGTGAAAAAAGCCAACAGCAAGTGGCGCATGTGCGTCGACTACACCGACCTGAACCGAGCTTGCCCAAAAGACTGCTTCCCTCTGCCCCAAATTGACCTCCTGGTGGACGCGACCTCGGGACACGAGCTGCTAAGCTTCCTGGACACCTACTCAGGCTACAACCAGATTAAGATGGACCAGTCCGACCAAGAAGAAACCAGCTTCATTACCGAGTTCGGCCTGTACTGTTACAAGGTCATGCCCTTCGGGCTAAAGAATGCTGGTGCGACCTTTCAAAGACTTGTAAATAAACTTTTTCGGCCATTAAATGGCACGAAAATCGAATGTTATGTAGACGACATGGTCGTCAAAACACAGTTTTTGCGAGAATTAATAAAAGACTTGGATTCTGTCTTCCAAATTCTGCGTCAATATAACATGAGAGTAAACCCAAACAAGTGTGTCTTCTGTGTCACCTCGGGTAAGTTTCTAGGGTACATTGTCAACCGACGCGGTATTGAGGCCAACCCGGACAAAATAAAGGCCACCCTTGACATGAGACCACCTCGAAAGTAAAAAAAGTTCAAAGGCTAAACGGCCGCATAGCCGCTCTGAGCCGCTTCATGTCGAAGTCGGCAGACCGCTGCCTACCTTTCTTCAAGGCAATCAAAGGCAAAGGGTTCGAATGGACCCGAGATTGTCAGCTCGCGTTCGACGAGCTAAAGACTTACCTCGCCACCATATCAACCTTAGTCAGACCCGAGGAGGGCGAGGTCTTAGAACTCTACCTCTTGGCAAGCGACGAAGTGGTCAGTTCGGTATTAGTAAAACAAGTAGATCGGGTCCAGCGACCCGTCTATTATGTTAGTAAAATTCTGTAGGGAGAAGAAACAAGGTACCCGTAGATAGAAAAAATTGCCTACGCACTGGTGATATCAGCTCGAAAACTGCGCCCGTACTTCCAAACTCACACCATCGTCATCTTAACCGACAAACCCCTAAGACAAGTCTTGCTGAAGCCCGAGGTCTCCAGTAGACTGACGAAGTGGGCCATCGAACTCAGCGAGTATGATCTCCAGTACAAACCACGGACCGCAATTAAGGACCAAGCTTTGGCAGATTTTATCGTCGAGTGCACTTTTAGCCACGAAGCCCTACAGGTTGAGCCTGAGGTCCCCAGTTCAGGCGAAACCGGAGCTCCCGAGCCAATAGAGTCTGAACCCCGTGAAGTAGCAGCCAGTGTGGCATCTCTCCTAGTCAGGCGAAACGCGAACTGGGATGAGGAGCCCTGGATCCTTCACGTGGATGGTTCCTCGAACCAGCAAGGCAACGGGGCTGGAATAGTATTATGTGGCCCGGGAGGCACAAAATTAGAATACGCACTACGCTTTGAGTTCGCGGCATCCAACAACGAGGCAGAGTATGAAGCACTGATAGCCGGGCTGAACCTAGCATGAAAGGTAAAGGCAAAGCACTTGGTCATTTGCAATGATTCCCTACTCGTGGTCAACCAAGTTACGGGCGAGTATGAAGCACGCGAGCTCTCCATGATCGCATTTTTGGCGAAAGTAAAAGAGGCCCTACTCAACTTCCAGTCACACTTCATTAGGCAAATCCCGAGGTCAGAGAACACTAAGGCCGACGCTCTGTCCCGATTAGCTAGCACAAGTCACAACAACATGAGAACCGTGTACATAGAGGATTTACCTCGGCCTAGTATTCTCGGGGGGGCAGAGGAGGCCGCTCCAGTCCTCGAAGCAGAGCCGAGCTGGATCGACCCACTCGCGAGCTTCTTGATAGACAGAACCCTCCCTGCAGAACGCAATGCGTCCAAGAGGGTGCAGCGCCAGGCAGCCAAATATGTCATAATAGACGAACGGTTATACCGACGGTCCTACATGCTCCCCTACTTGCATTGCCTGTGACCTGCCGAAGCCAAGTTCGTACTCCGCGACACTCATGAAGGCCTGTGCGGCGGACACTTGGGGGCAGAGCACTCGCCCAAAAAGCACTTCGACAAGGATACTACTGGCCAACGATGAAGGCAGAAGCTGTCGAGCTCGTCAGAAAATGCGACAAGTGTCAGAAACACGCCAATATCCACCATCAGCCTGCTTCCGACCTCAAATACCTCATCAACTCGTGGCCCTTTGCACAATGGGGCATCGACCTCCTGAGGCCATTCCCGCTAGCAATAGGTGGAAGAAAATTCCTAGTTGTTGCAGTAGATTACTTCACGAAGTGGATAGAAGTCGAACCTCTAGCAACTGTTATGGCCCGAAACATACAGAACTTCTTTTGAAAGAACATAATATGTCGTTTCGGGTTACCTCGGATACTAATTTCCAACAACGACAAGTAGTTCGAGGATATCAAGTTCCAAGAGTGGTGCCAGAACATGGGGATTCGACAAAACTTCACATCAGTCGTGCACCCGCAGGCAAATGGTCAGACGGAAGTAATGAACAGAGGCATCCTGTGCGGACTGAAAGCACGTCTGGATCGTGCTAAGGGACTGTGGGCCGAAGAGCTACCAAGTGTCTTGTGGGCTCACCAAACTACAGAAAAAACTGCCACGGGAGAAACCCCCTTCAACCTCACCTATGGCACTGAAGCAGTTATCCCGGCGGAAATCGAAGTACCAACATTGCGATAAAAAACATACGACAATCGGACAAACGGAGATGAGTTATGTACCAACCTTGACCTACTGGACGAGGTAAGGGACCTCACACACATCCGGACAGTGGCCTACCAGCAGCAGGTAGCTCGCTACTACAATGCCAGAGTAAAATGACGAAGCTTCCGAGTCGGCGACCTGGTCCTTCGTAAGATTATGGTGCTCAAACCCGGCATGGGCAAATTTGGACCAAACTGGGAAGGGCCCTATAAAGTAAAGAGAGCGCTCGGGGGGGCATACAAGCTCGAAACCTTGAAAGGCAAACTAGTACCTTGAGCGTGGAACATCGTGAACTTAAGGCGATACTACCTATAAACCGCCAAGCGAAGTGGACGAAATCGCTATAAGGTCCTATGGGCCACGGTGCGGAGCCAAGAGGAACCTCGGCGTAAACAAGCAAAGAAAAGTCGGGCATATTATCAACTCGGCAAAAAATCAGTTCACTGCAAAAGCCTTCGCAGCAAAACAGGTCGCGGAAGTACAATAACCCGGACAAGTGGCATATTATTAGTTTGACAAAGAATCAGTTCGGGAAAAAGGAACATGAGCAAAAAGATTTATCTATTCCGTTGCAAGAAACAGGAGTACATTGGCCATCAGAAGGCATTTCAAAAAAAAATTATCTTTACATGCCCAGAGCTACTTCTTCGCCATCAGAAGGCACTTCAACAACACCCGAAGGCCCTGCCTCTCCTTCAGAGTCCGGCTCGCCATCGGCAGCATTGGTCATCTCTTGAGTTATACGCGAAGTGGATATAGCACTAACATCGAGGTCGTGGTACGTGTTCCGGATCATCCACCGGCTCAGCTTGAACCCCCTTCTGTAAGAATCCACCATTAGATTGTCAAAACGCGAAGAGGCAGTATAGTCTTCAACAACCTTCTTCTTGGCGTCTTCAATGCCTAGGGAAAAAATCTGCGTCTTCTCCCTGATGTCCTCCTGAAGATATTCGACTTGATGCTGCAAGTCCAACTTCAAATCCGCCATGTGTTTGACGACTACCCCCATGGCCTTGGTATCACGCCAAGACATCGCCTGCCTAGCAATGGCAACGCGAGCAGCTTCTTCAGCAGCATAAGCAGCGACCTCAGCGGCTCGGGTATTTGCCTCGGCGGCACGGAGAGCCTCTTCAGCAGCATGAGCGGCAACCTCAGCAGCTCGTGCTTGTCGCGAGCTCCTCTCCACTTGGGCCGCAAAGGCGTGAATTGAAGAATTCACCTACCAAAAGAAACAAGTGAGCAACAGCAGCAAAAGCGATAGAAAGTGAAGGCAGACGAAATCTGACTTACCACCATAGAGTGTGTTACGGCGCGGCAGGCAACCTGATTCAAAGGAAGATCGGTCCACGCCGCGATCTCCTCGGGGAAAGTAGCCTCTCTACTCTTCTGAAGAGCATAGTTCGGCGTCAACATGCTCCTGAACTCGCCTTGAGCTCCCGAGCCCGAGGGCCCAGCTCGCGTATGAGTGGACCCAGAGTGAGCAGGAGCACTGGAGTATGCAGGAGCACCCGTATGAGTGGTCTCAACGTAAGGTGCCCCGGTAGTTTCATACATCGGCGGAATCACTTCGGCCTCCCTCGGCAGATCCTCCGGCGTGTGGCCTTGAACTTGAGGCTCCTCATCCGGGGGCAGCTCGGTACGAGTTCGTTTGGCGACCTGCTTCCTCTTCTTCATGCCCTGGAACAGGCGCCCCCCACGAGTTCTGTCCGCATCCATCACAATTGTAGAAACGAGTTCGACATCAGAGAAAATGAAGGAAAAAAGCAAGCAAGAAATCGTAGAACTAGAAACCTACCCGAACTCAGGCTGACCGCAATAAGCTTGGCCTCTGTCAAGTACTCATGACCTTGTCGTGCCCATTGCTGGAGGCCCTTCACCGTCTCTTTGTCGAGAGTGACACCAGAATCAGGAGCGGCCTCACCCCACCCGGTCTGAAAGGGTCATCCTTGGGCACTTCACACGCCGAAGTAGTCTCGCTTCCATGCCGGGACCTTATTAGGAAGATTGTGCAGAAGCTTAAAGCCCAGGCGAGGAGAAAGGTAATACGCCCGTCTTTCCCCAGGAAGAGAACCCGCTTGTCTCTTAAGCATCAAGATGGAGGAGAATATCTCCAAGTCTAAAGGGAAATTCTACTTGCAGAAAAGGGAGACTATCCCCACTAGGTTCCGAATTGAGTTTGGGTGAAGCTGGCCAATGGTAACGCCAAAGTGGTTTATGACTTTGACTAAAAGGGGGTGGAAAGGTAGTCGCAGCCCCGTGGCGAGCTGCTCTCAAAAAATCACAATCTCGTTAGGACTGTGTTCCCAAGGAAAACTACCCGAGGGAATGAGATATGTATACCCCCCAGGCAGATTGTAAGACATGAGTATAGATTGGAGCCCCTTGGGCGTCATGGTTGAGGGACTAAACCTATCTAGCATCCGACCTCGGCGAGAGGTAGACACCAAACTGCCCGAAGCGGCTTGGCCTACGAGTTCATAGTCATCCTCAAGTTCCACCTCGGGATCACTACGGCTCAGTTTGTAGAACCTACATCAGTCCTACTTGAAGAGTCGTCTGAGCTATCAAAGCTAGACATCAAGGAAAATAGGTGGATTCAGGAAGGTACTCACCGGAAGAAAGTTTTGAAGGCTCTGGAGATAGGAACAAGCCAAAAAACCTTGGAGGCTAAGTAACCAGCCTAGATGCGAGCCGAAAAAACTTGGACGCGAGCTGAAAAGTTGGACGCGAGCTCAATAGGCAAACCGCAGAAGTGAAAAATCGACTGGGGTTCCCCACTATTTATAGCTACAGTAACCATGAACCGACCGTGCAGATCAAAGACGATCCGATGACCCACATTCGCGCTGACAGCACGTCCCCTGAGGTCGAGACGTGATTGGCGTAGGTCTTTCCGAAAAGAGCAAAACATTTGCACACGTCTTTTGAAACCGACGTCGCATCGGCGCACGTCTTTTGGAAGCTAACCGCGCCGTACGTCCCCCTGCAACTGACAAAAACCGCCAGCGCACGTCCCTTCAAAACGGTAGAGGCACACCTTTTTCAAATTTAAATGACCCGCTGTCACGTCCCAGCGGCGTGAATTTTTGAAATTTAAAACGCGCGTTGTCACGATTATCAACATTTATGAGCAGTAGGCACGTTTCCCGCCTTCTCGGAATCGAAGAACCCTGGCAAAGGAAACTCGTGCAGTCAAGATTCGAAGGACGAGACAAATCCACTTACCACCTCGCAAAACTCCCCGCACCAAGGCAAGACCCTTGGCACGAGAAGTGGGGGGCAATTGATGAAGGATGATTTGGCCCGACCTCACAGTTATGCGACACGTGGCAAAAGCAACAGCTCGGTACAAAAGCAAGCCTAAGGTGTTTTCACCAAGGGGAGAAACCAGCGTACCGAACTCCCTACTAGGGGCCCTAACTCACCCTTGACCCCAAACCGGAAAGTAATCCACTAGCCTGCCTTGCAACAGTTCGGGACATAGCTCGTCGAACTGACCTACCTTGTAACAGTTCGGGACATACCTCGCCAAACTGACCTACCTTGTAACAGCTCGGGATACACCTCGCCGAACTGGCCTGCCTTGTAACAGCTCAGGATACCCTCGCCGAACTAACCTGCCCTATACATACCTCTGAACTCAAGACTTCGCCTCGCTCACCACTCCACATCACCTTCAGGGCACCAAAACCAAACAAACCGTACTATGCCTGACATTGAGGAAGTCCGTTCCCGAGGGCGCCGCACCTAACTGACTTGAGATCTGACACTTGACGGCCGCACTCTAAACGGCCACCTGCCACCGCAGAAAGGACAACGACCGAATTGACAGATGTAAGGGTAATCATACCCGACCTGACAAGGGCCTCAGAGCGAGTGTGCGAAGTGATTATAAGAGCCCCCTGCCCCCAACGAACAAGGTATGTGAACTTTGCGCTATCTGGTCTACACTTTGCCTTTGAGAGATTACTGACTTGAGCTTCGGAGTTGTCACACTGGGTTCCCCCCGGAGTTCTCTCATCTTTCCCGTTTCAGGCCCCCCGATGCTCCAGCTCAGAGGCGAGTTCGTTGACAGCTAAGACCGGCCGGATTGCGCTCCATCATCTACGATTTACGGGCTTTGTTAAACGAAAGTTAAACAATAGAAATACGTAAGAGTATACAATTATTTTATATTTTAAATTTTTAAATAATTAATAATTATTTATATTTTATATATTACTTTTAATATTTTTGAAATATAAAAATAATAATAATTAAATTCAGCTAAGGTTGTTCATTGAACCAATTAAACCAACCAACTCAACCCAAGTTGGTTGATTTTCTAGTATTTTCCATTGGCTTTGGTTAAGCAATTTCCCAACCCGACCAGGTTGGATCAGTTTTGGTTTGGCCATTTGTAAACTGACCAAAATTGATCTGAACTGACCATAGATATATATTAATAGTTTATATTTTAAATATAAATTTTCAATATGGGAAAGTGGGAAATTTTCTATATTTCTTAGTCTAAAATATTTTACATTGTAAATTTAATTTTTTTAATTTATTTTTATAACAATATTGTTGTAACTTTTTAAAATTTAAGTTTAACTTTTTAAGTTTAAATCTTTTGAACCGACCGATCAAATGAAAAAATGACCTAAACTAATACAATCCATGTTGATCAATTTTCATAATGGTCAATCGGTTTCGGGTGACCAACTCCCCAACCCAACCAGGTTAGTTTGGTAGGCAAAACAATTTGCACCCGAATCGAACCAACCTGTGAACACCTCCTAATTTCAGCTAAATTAATAGTCTAATCTTCAATAAATAATAGTTTAATCTCCAATGATTATTTATAATTTATAGTGAAAATACACAATTATTGAAAATAAATTTATAACGAAAATATAATAAATAAAATAATTACAAAATAAATACAATAAAATATTTAAATTTTATTTATTTGAAAGTTATTACATAATATTAAATATTTGGATATTTAATTATTTAGTTGTTGTTAACATTTTTATTTAAAATATTTAGTTCTTGAAATATTTAAATAATATTTTAAATTTTAAATTTTTTGTTATTTAAATCATTCAAAGAAATTTTGTTATTTTTTGGAAATAACAATGGGGTGGAGAGGCTCCTCCCCTAGGCATTACCTCTCTTGTTCTCCCTATAACCTATGTGTGGTTATTTGTCTATCTAGTTGTCCACTCCTTTCTATTATCTAAATTTGCATGGATTGTTTGGTACAATGTTTTAAAAACCAAATCTGAATTGGAATTGCTTTGGAGAATGGTTTTTGGGTCATTGGTTTGACCATCTAGTTCAAATGAATGACCCACTATAAATAAAAAAAATTAAAATGAAAGGCCAAAAACCATTGTTCGGGTCAAATGGATTGACAGTTCGATAGCTCAGGTCAACAGTTTTGGGCCAAAGAATAAATTAGGGGTGAAATGGAACTGATTGCTTGGATAATTCCCAAGCCAAATGGTCCAACCGTCCGGATCAACAAACGATTCGAAAACACTAGTTTGATAAGAGCTTCATATGGGTAGTTTGATTTCTTTGTTAATTGTTTACTTGATGTGATTTCTTTTTTTTTTCTTTATTGTTAATGGTGGAAATGGATTTTTCTACACCTGGGTTCTAAGAAATAAATAAATTTTTATAAATCTATCTTTGTATTCCATAGATGGGTTTTGTTAATTCACAATGGCTGCCTTGGAAATTAACAACAAACCGGACTAAGCAGTTCCGATATCTAATCATCATTATCATTAGTGATTTTGCCCCAAGCACCCTGCTCATTAGAACTAATTTCAAGAAAATTTCCATATATCTTGACCAAACCCGAAGTTATAAATTAAAGGGAGAATGACGGTTCAGCCCAGTGTCAGAATTTTTAAGCCCAAGATCCAACTTTCTATTCACTCGTGGATCCGGGCGGTCCGGGGGGGGACCACCACGGCTCCTCTCTTCTCGAGAATTCATACATCCCTTATCAGTGTATGGACAACTATCTCTTGAGCACAGGTTTAGGTTCGGCCTCAATGGGAAAATGGAGCACCTAACAACGCATCTTCACAGACCAAGAACTACGAGATCACCCCTTTCATTCTGGGGTGATGGAGGGATCGTACCATTCGAGCCTTTTTTTTTTCATGCTTTTCCCGGAGGTCTGGAGAAGGCTGCAATCAATTATCTCTTGACTCGAAATGGGATATAGTTGGGGTGGGTGCCAGCTCAGAATTGATGCCAATTCATGGGTGGGCATTGATGTATAGAGTGAGGATTTTTTACATTTTGAATGTTTATAGCTCTCCAATGCCAAGCATCTTCATGGTTAACAGCCTCCACATCTCGGCCTCATGTCTCTTTCCTAATTATAAACAACTAAGCCATGTTCGGTTCAATTTTCATTCTTTCTCATTCTTACCCAAGATGAAATTCTAAAATGGAAAAGAATGGGTAAAAATAGGCGGAATGAGAAAATATTGCTATGAACAAAACACTTTTTTTCCTAAAAATGATTTTTTTTTCAGACTGACAAGTGTCCTATGTTGCTCATTTTCATTCTTCAAAAAAAAAATAATTGTGCCATTATTCATAAATTGCTAGCCTAGGTCTCCCACAGTCAATGTTTAGCCGTTGGCAATTTGTTTAAAAGCCATACTCAACCCTCCTAACAGTTTACCATTTCTATTTTTCAGTTTCTCCCTGCAATGGAGAAGTAGTTTAGGAAGAAAATTATTTGAAAACAGAAAAACATCATGTAGAATGAAGAATGAAGAATGAAAGAAAAGTAAAAGGAATGAAAAACAAACTTTTGGTAAGTAATAAAGGTAAACTCCAATACGTAATAGAAGTAGTTAGTGAAAAAAAAAGGGCAAAATAAGCATCCTTGTTTAGGGGGAGATATAGAGATGCCTATAATCAAGGGTAGGGGTGGATTCGAGTCGAGCCAAGTTGAATACTTGGCTATTCGAGCTCGGCTCACTGAAATTGTGTTAGGCTCGAGTTCGATTCAAGCTAGAGAATTGAGATCGAGCTCAACTCGGTTCAAGCTCGGTTCGGCTCGAGCTTGACTACAAGCCAAGTTTTTTTTCTAAAAAAATAAAAATTATACATATAAAAATATATTTTTTTATTTTACATAAAAAATAAGAATTATAAAAATTATTTGTTATTATACATATAAAAAATAAAAAATATATAAAAATGTTTTTATTTTACATATAAAAAATAAGAATTATAAAAATTATTTACTATTATACATAAAAATAAAAATATTATATATAAAATATTATTATATGTATAATAAAAAATGTTTATTCTATATATTTATATGTATGTATGTATATAATAAAAAAATATTTATTTATTATATTAGGCTCGTGAGCCTCATGAATCGAGCTTCATTGGGCTCGAGCTTGGCTCAAAGCTTGGTTTAAACCGAGCTGAGCTCGAATAGCTTGTGAGAAGCTCGGCTCGTGGCCACTGCTAATCAAGGGGATTAAATATGCTTTAAAAGAGGGAAACCGGTAACCTATGGAGTCTCAGTTGGATGAGAGAAATTAGGAATGGTTTTGGGAGTGATAATTTTTGGGCAAAAAAGGGGGGAGATTGCCATGATAGGTGGCAACTCCATGGGCTTCTAGAGGGAATCTTGTACCCCATCTAGAATTGCTCCCTTGTGGTAAAGGAGAAAGGAGAGGGCTGCTAACATGGCAAGCTCTACTTTAGTATATATATAGATGATTTAAATTAATAAAAAAAAATATAGATTAAACCATTGTTTTCAAACCATTGTTGGCTTGGACGGTTGGACCATTCAATCCAGAAACTGTCTAGGCAATTGGTTCCATTTCACCCTTAATCTATTATTTGGCCAAAAACCATGGACTTGGTCAGCGACCCATTGACTTGAGTAGTTGAACTATTGAATCGTTCAACCTGGACAACGATTTTTGGACTTTTTATTTTTATTTTAAATTAAAACAAGCTATCCATTCAAATCAGATTGTTAAACCGTTCACCCAGGAATTGGTGGGCAAAGTAGTTTTGGTTCTAGTTCCATTTTTAAAATTGTGCCATAGAGATAGGGGTGTAGGTCGGGCGGGTTGGGCCAGGTTTATGGTCAACCCAAGCCCAACCCTAAAATTTGGGCTTAAGACTTGAGGTCAAGGCCGATTTTCTCAACCCAAGCCCGCCCCGCCTTGTAATTTGTTGCACTCAGGTTGGGTTCGGGCCTGGGCCAAGCTCAAGTTGGTCAATGAACCCACTCTAAAATTACACATATATAAATGTATTTATGCAAATATATGTTCATATATTGATGTATGTAAATATGTATGCAAAATAAATGTTATATATACAAATATGTATGTATATATATGTAAATATGCATGCAACATTTACATATATACACAAATATGTATAAATGTATATAATTGGGTTGGACTCGGGCTGGGTTCAGATTACCTAAGGGCTAGGCTCGAGCCCAACCCCCCCCCCCCGCCCCAAAAAAAAAAAGTTGACTTCTTGGGCCCAAGCCCAGTTCGAGGACTGAAAATCCAAGCTCAACCCATGTAAAATTCCGGGTTGGGCCGGTTCGGGTTTGGGTTGGGCCCGCCCAAGTTGCACCCCTACACACACACACACACACACACACACACACACATATATATATATATATATATATATATATAGAGAGAGAGAGAGAGAGAGAGAGAGAGAGAGAGAGAGGTTAATTCTTTTAAAATACCCACAAAAAAAGTGGGTTAGTCGGCCTATGCTAGGGTGGGTATGTTAAATTAAGACTAGGTTAGATGATGCCAAATGGACCAAGTCCATTCTTTAATTTAACCTTCACAAATTGATAAATAATGTAGCCAGCTAAGTTATTGTAAATTCTAAATTAGGGCTGTTAGATAGACAATAATGAAAATATATTTTGCATTTTAAGGTATCTGCTACAGGACTACATGCAAATTGGTGTAAATGTGAACTCCTATTTGTATGAAAAACTTGATTGTAGCGGATTGCACATTTAATGTATATGCAAACTTTTGGATGCCATAACTTTGCACTCTGATGTCTAATTGGAGTGTTTTTTTTTTATTTTTTATTTTGAGCAACATTTTGACATCTACGCATCCCAAGGCCATAGGCGCCTTTCCCTGTTATTTTTGCGAAAAAACTATTTTTTGGCCTCAAATCACAATTTTTAATATTTTTATAAAAAATCAAAATATGAATTAAAAAATAAATTAAAATATATACAATATTTATTGATAAAATATATATTTGCACACATTTACACAAACATATATATATATATATATATATATATGTATGTATGTATGTATATGTATGTATGTATGTATTTATGTATGTATACATGCATGTATGTATGTGTGTAATATAAATATATATTTAAATACATAGAGCGCTCATATGGAATGGTCTCATCGACCTGGGCAGTAGTTGAATTTGTTCGACCTCCAGGTTAGTTTTTAAAACATTGGAATAGATTACTAAACCCTTAAATATTATTTAATTTATTTTTATTCACAAAAAGACAATGCAATAACTTATTCAATTTGGTGAGTAGTTCTTATTAAATTACCTCTTAACCTTTTAAAATTATATGTTGTTAAAAACAGAAAAAAAAAAACAGATATATAATTGATTAAATGAACAAAAATAAAAATAAGAAAAAATTTATTCTAGCATCATAAAAAGTAAAACAAAAACAAATGAAAAAATTTATTTTTCCAAACAATAGTAAACAATCAATAGATTTTACGGGCCGCATAGATTTTTCCTCGATGTGATGCACTAATGCTATTGGACGCCTCAAATACTCTAAGAGCAAGTGGCTACAAGCCTACAACTAAATAACTAAATTAAAGATGACTACGTTAAATCTATGAAATGACGAAAAGGTATCCATTATGGTAGTCGAATCAGACAATCGGATTCAAATTCGAATTCGGACGGATGGATACCATTTACAGCTCTCACTTAGAACTTCTTAGTTAGGCCAGGTTTAAACGGATCCGGATCAGGATTAGACATTCGGACATGGTGGCGTAAGTGTACAAGTCTAAGGATCAAGGTTGTGAACTGAACTCCACCAGCACCAAACCAAATCCCGACTAAAACAATTTGGCTCAACGGTTGCTGCGACTGGCAATCCTGGTAAGGAGAGAGAGAGAGAGAGAGAGGAGTGGAAGAACAATGTATCCTCGATTCCTATCGCTGGCTCGATGCCTCAAATCCTCCCAATCACTGCCCCAAATCCACCACCTCCACGTCCACCAAATTTCTCTACCTCTTTCTTTTGTAACCACAAACTCTCTGCGTTCCTTCTCGTCTACTTCTTCTTCTTCATCCTCTCCTTCTGTGCAGACTCCGAAACCCGAATTTCCACAAACCCTAGCTGGATTGAGAGAACGCCTTGCAGTCGAATCTCCATCGCTCTCTGACTTCATCCATCTTCAAGAGAATGATGAGTACTCTGTCGAGGTTGGAACAAAGAAGAATCCCCTTCCTAAGCCCAAATGGATGAAGGAATCGATTCCTGGTGGGTCGAAGTATGCTAAGATAAAGAAAAAGCTCAGGGAATTGAAGCTCCACACCGTCTGTGAAGAGGCTCGGTGTCCTAATTTGGGTGAGTGTTGGTCAGGTGGAGAGACCGGAACGGCCACCGCGACCATCATGATCCTCGGTGACACTTGCACGCGGGGTTGCAGGTCAGTTCATCATCAATTACTTGTTTTAAGCAATTTTCATCAGCCTTGTTGGGGGGGAATTACGATATTGTGACTTATATGTTCTTTTGTTGACCTATTTCTTTTTAGGTGTTGGAGATAGAAATTCTCTCAGTTCTCTGTAACATTTTTTTATATTGCGTAAATCACATCTAGGTAGCAAACGGTACCATATAGGAGTTTCAGGTGTTTATTGTTGTTCTTAAGCTAATTAGTTCGACTATAAATATGTAAAAAGGGCACTTTAGATTAGTTGCTCCTTTTCCCCCTCTGAAATTATTTTAAGAAAATATAAAAAGAATAGGAAAATAAATATCAATCCAACTTTTGATTCTTGAATAGAGAGGTTTATCATACAACAGGATGAAACGAGTGTGATTTTATCTACAGATATTAATGAATTCTACTCCTTGCTGATTTCAGAATCTAGGTAATTGAAACCAAGGCCAGAGCCTCTATTATCCTACATTGTAGATTCCATATCCGTGGAGTTTGATGATTCCGTCTAGTTACCTTGCGTTTGACCCTTTTGCAGCCCAAGAGCAAGCTGAAGTCTAAGAAGCTAAGACCCTGTGCTACAGACGAAGCCCTATCTATCATTTAGGAGCCCTTACCCACCTAATCCGAGAATATTTGAAAAATTTTGGGTCCCGAATCCCTTAAATTGCCCTTATACCTTGCCACGTTGAATTTCCTAGGTACATTCATCAATATTTACCTCCAACATTTCTGATCAAAATATTCTACCCACACACACTTCTTTCGTTTGTTGAGGGGTGGGGTGGGGGCAGTGGGTAAGATCTAGGATGCTGGTTTATCACAAGGAGAACCTCTTATGTGGTCTTGGCTGTTCTTGTCAATGCTTAAATGAAAAGAAAATGATGTTGGTAAACTAATGGTCCTTAAAGATATTTGTTTCTCATCACGTCCCAGTGATTTAGCACTTCTGAAATTTATTTGGGAAAAATATTATGCTTGTTTGGAAGCTTTTAATTTGGTTATCTGCTTGTGCTATTTATCAGATTTTGTAATGTCAAGACATCACGTACTCCTCCTCCACCTGACCCAAATGAACCCTCCAATGTGGCAGAGGCAATTGCTTCATGGGGACTGGATTATGTGGTGATAACTAGTGTTGACCGAGATGATTTACCTGATCAAGGGAGTGGTCATTTTGCAGAGGCAGTGCAGAAATTGAAGGCACTAAAGCCCCATATGCTAGTAGAAGCTCTTGGTATGGGTTATTCTTACTCCTAACTTTTAGTATGATCCATAAAATTGAAAAGGAGAATAAAACATTTCTGCGAATAATATGGATGCCAAAACTTGAGAAGGTCCCCATATACCAGATATAAAAATTTTAAGTCATGTGAGCTCACCATGAGATTTTAGACAAGACTATGATCCATATAAAAAACTGAATATTTTGAATAATAGGCTTATTATGGTCCTTTATCTGGCTTATGCTTGGCCATGGACCTCACCTTGATACGTTCTACCAAATGATGGAAAGAATTGTGACATACAGCATATTTATGCCACAATACCACAGATAGTTTTGGTGGAGCTTAGATTTGTGTATATCCTTTTCACACTAAGAGTGACCAACTCACCAACATGTATCCACTAATGGATTAATTCCCTTTTTCAATGTGTCTAAGGAATATTATACTCATAGTGTGTCAAGGATTCATATTTATACAATGTGGTTTCCTATGTTGAATTATGTAATAAAACTTCTCATAATGTTGGTCCTTATATGTTCATCTTAAAAATTTTGCAAACCCTCCTCCTTATTCATTCTTTATGGTAACCATATGTAGTTCCTGATTTTCGAGGAGACCCTGGTTGTGTAGAGAAAGTTGCAAAATCTGGGTTAGATGTTTTTGCTCATAATATTGAAACAGTTGAAGAGCTTCAGAGGGCAGTGCGGGATCATCGTGCTAATTTCAACCAATCCGTTGAGGTTTTAAAAATGGCGAAAGGTTATGCACCTTCTGGTACACTTACCAAGACATCAATAATGCTGGGGTGTGGAGAGACACCTGATCAAGTTGTGAAAACAATGGAGAAGGTAAGGGCTGCAGGAGTTGATGTCATGACATTTGGTCAGTATATGAGACCATCAAAGCGCCATATGCCAGTATCCGAGTATGTAACTCCTGAAGCTTTTGAGAAATATCGAACCCTAGGCATGGAAATGGTATGCTCTGGTTTTTCAGACTTAAAAATGCTACCCTTTTGTTTGCTTTTGCAGACTCTTAATTCCTTAAATATTCTTTATCTTTTGCTTTATAAATCTGAACAAATGACCGCAATTACTTACTTACATGCCGTGAGTTCTATCCTAGAGGCTTCATGCTAATGGATAGGCTAGAGAACATTAATTGCTTAGGGTGATAGGCAACAGTAAGAACCATTTTGCTAGAAAAGTTTGATTTTTTTTCCAATTGATTGGTTATTCTGCAGGTTCCTTTAAGTACTTTCTGTACTGAATTTTGCTTTTTGATCAAATTGATGAAAAAATTGGTCAAAATCAACTTGTTTGTAAATCATAACCATATAGTAGTATGCCATCATTACTTAACTTTATAAGACCCTCATTAACCCAGTGATTTAAAAGGCGCACCTAGGCACACAGGCAAGGCACATTTTGGGGTATGCACCTTGCCCGGGTCATAGGCGCACCTCTTTCAAAATCCGCGCGCTTGGTGCGCCTTGCGCCTCAGCCCAGGCGTGCGCCTTTTTAAAATTTTGCGCTTTTTGCCTTTTTTTTTGAGTCTAACGGCTAGGCCCCCGACCACGCCACTCAAGGCAAGCCCGAACAAGTCTATGTTAGGGTTTGAAATTCTCCGAGAACCCCCTATTTGCTGATGTTGTTCATTCATTCATTGCGATAAAATATCTTCTTAAAAGGCAATGAAAGTTGTAAAATCATTATCTTTTATGTGAGAAATAAGGATTTCAAACCCTAACATAGACTTGTTTAGGCTTGCCTTGAGGGGCGTGATACAAAGGTGACTCATAGAATCAAGAATGCTATTCGTTTTACACCACATTAACTACTAGAAGCAATGCAACTAAGGAAAAAAAAAGAGATTGTGGGTTTTACATGCTTGAAAATGCTTTATATGTTTGCTTTCATTTTTAAATTTTCATTCATGTTATGTTTATGTATTTTAATTTTAGATAATAGGTTTTTTAAATCATTTATAATAAAACTTAAGTTTATATTTTTATAACATTATGTTTAATATATTTTTTAAAATTTTTGCATTTTTTTTTTATTTTTTGGCATTTTTTGGAAATTTCTGACTTTTTTTTTATTTTTTTAGATTTTTTTTTTGTAATTTTGTGCCTTTCTTAAAAAGGCATGCGCCTCGCCTTGCGCCTCGTGCCTCAGGCGCAAATTGACCCCTGCACTTTTAAAACACTGCATTAACCATGGGCTGGTATACATAGCCAATTTAGGAATCTTCTCCTAGATTCATACAAAAAATGGCACATTCTAGTATTTGTAAATCAACCTGAACTACAAACTAGGTAACTGTAGGTGTAATTATCACATTTATTAGATCATATCCAACAAGCTTTTGGAAGGCAATAGTGCTATACAAAAATGTAAAACTGTATTTTCCTCTTATGTATTAGGTAGAGGAATATACAGTTTTATATAAGAGGAAAAATGCATTTATACAGAAGGTTCAGTTAATGATGTTACATTATAGACACTGTTTGATGTTTTTTTCCTCAAAAAAAAAAGTACATGGATTTGTATGTTATTACTGGCTATGTGCTAGTTATTATTTGTTTATCCTGTTTGTAGCTCATCTACATTGTATTCCTATGTATTATCTTTTGAGCAAGAAATGTCCAATATATGCATTCTTATTTTTGTTGGTTCATAAGATAAAGAAGTTACAACAAGACATAATCTGGGTCAGCTTTGGGGTGATTACAGCCTTTCCCTCAATAGTATGTAGATTTTTCATTTGTTGATTTAGTAATTCTTTTAGGCTAAATTGAGAAACCTTCCCGGTGGTTTCTTAAGTATTATTTATCTCTTTTAATTTTTAATTGCATATCTCATCTTTATTAGGATTTATCATTTTGGGTGCTTAAATCAATATGTTACTACTACGCCTAGTTACAAAAGTGGGGATTTTGTCTCTCTTGTTGACTTTTCCTCCTTTTTGTATTCCCATTCCTGTCCTGTCTTTTTTTTGGATTTTTAAACATTGTTGTATCTTTTACTTTCCTATTGTGTCCTTTTAATTTGATCTTCTTTCCCACTTTTGCACAAGCCTACCTTCGTTGTTCTTAAATTTGCACATAGCACATGGATAGTTTGATAAATGCGTGGCTTTAATTAAGTTGGATTGAATGAGAAGAAAGAGAGAGTTCTGTGGTGGCCTAACAAAGGACCAGTCTTACCACCCTGGCTGCTAGATCAGGGGAGATGGGGACAGAAGATCTAAAGCGTGAACAACTCTGATGAGAGTTTAGACTTCTTAAGAGATAAAGAGAGATCACCAAAAGGCCCACTTGTCTCACCATGAAGAGAATCTTATCCAGCTGAAGTGGAAGTTGTAACAGGGTTCTTTTTTTTCTTTTGAGAAAAGGTAAAGTATAATGTATTAAAGAAAAAAGGTCCTGCGTACAATGAGAAGCTGTACAGAAAGCTATCAAAGAGGACTTCAAGAAAAGGCCATCCTCAAAAAAGTACAATCAAGAGTATCATCTTTAAAAACATTATGTATACACAACCAACTCCTAATAACCCCTATAGATGAACTGATGACCTTGGCTTCAGGGGAAGCTTTCTTCTAAAAAATCCCGTTGTTCCTTTCTATCCAAACAATCCACAGAACTGCCAACGGAATGGATGATCAACATACTTTCCCTTTCTTTGTCAACCCAGGTATATGCCATTCTTCCAACAGAGCTTTCACCGATACTGTCATGCACCAAATTAGTTCAGGGACTTCAAAAAGTGACTCCACACTGCTGTACTAAACTTGCACTGTAAGAGCAGATGCCTGGATGGCTCCACATCCGCATTACAAAGTCAGCACCTTAGACCTGAACAATTAAAGCCTTTCTTCAATAGCATCTCTTTGGAAAGGCACCTCTCCAAAGCTGACACCCAAACAAAAAACTTGACTTTTGAGGGAGCCGCAGCCCCCCAAATGGCCCGGCTAGGAAAAGGGACTTCCTTTT
This sequence comes from Nelumbo lutea, assembly GCF_056320005.1. NCBI lineage: Eukaryota > Viridiplantae > Streptophyta > Magnoliopsida > Proteales > Nelumbonaceae > Nelumbo > Nelumbo lutea. Next base: position 138,367,413 of record NC_142684.1, on the reverse strand, counting down.
CCCCCGCTAGAAAGTCATAAAAGGATTTGACTGAAAATTCTCCTAATTTATTATTCCACTTCTAAATCCTTGTATTCTGAGCTTGTGGATTTAACAGCTGGTTTTGTAGCAAAGCAAGGAGGTCTGCTACCAACTGAAGCTCCCAATCATTGAAATCCCTTCCAAAAGGAGTCAAGCATATTTTATTGTCAGTCAGCATAAAAGGGTTCTGTAACTTACAACATGTGATAAAATCTCTACATTTTCCCCCCTCATCACTAACTTCTTAATCCCTTGGTGAGAATCATCTAGAATTCTTTGATGGATGCTTTGAGGATTCTGGAAGGACCTGAACTGCTGTAACCAGGTTGTATGATGAAGAGATAAGACTGTCTTACATGGTAAAATATAATAGTCAAATAGATGTAACATTGATGATTGCGCTGCCAGGTGGTTGTTTCCGCATACATGTGGTGGAGCTCTGGTGTGCTTCTTTTGGAGTAGTTTGTCTCGGTGAAGTGTGTTTTCTTACTCACAGTGGCAGGGTAGCTTGGTCAGAGTGAGTGCCAGGTCGTCCAAGGTGAGCATTGGTTGTCCGAAGTGAGGATGTGCCCACATTATCTTGATTTTACTGGAGGTCATTTTTACCCCATCAAACATGATGTGTCTCAATGCCTATGTCAAGAAGCTATTTCAAGAGCTAGGGGCAGGTTAGAAAAAGACAGGTTGAAGTAGTGAGAAAATGATTTGAGGGCTCATAATTTGGCAATGTATATGGAACCAAATAGAGCAGAATGGTGGATCAGGATTTCTTAGTAGCCTCAATTGACTCTTTCATGCTGCTGTGCTGCCTGACTACAATCGTCTTACTTGATTGGCTTGCCTGGAGTTTCAAGGGTGAAATATTCTCCAGGCATCTCTCTTTACCACCTGCCTCAATTTTGCTGACTTTGAAAAGAATGCAATAGATTGAATTGTAACTACGCATATGTCTTTCTTGAATGTCCTAAATTGGAAGCATGTTTGTACTCTGTGTAGGGTTTATGGCATTTGTGGTTCATTGCTCCAAACTTTGTTAGATGTCAAATTTATTCCTTCCAAGTTCATGTGAGATGCTTATTCTTTTTCCTTTTCTGTAGATGGTAGATTTTCTTTCTGTAGCCCATTATCCCATCTTTTTTTGGCCTGCAACAAAGAAAAGAAGGGTTTAATGGTTCTTTCCTGGGGATTGGGGTTAGTCTGGTCCTCTTTTTAATTTAGTATTGGAGAGAGTTGGAGCTAAACCCTGCCCGTCTTAGTTGGCATATTGGCATGCAATTTCCTCCTTGTTTGTGTACCCTACAGGGGTTATCCTATGCAGATTCCTGACAATTTTCTGTTTGGTGATCTGTCTAATTTCATAGTTGACTATAATAATGATGTGGAATGGTCGATCTTGCTACACATTTTCTTATTCAAGCCATTGCTTTGGATTCATTGTTTTGTTCTGCACAATAACTCCTCCAGTATTATCTTCTGGGTCACACTCTGCTGGATTGTTCCTTCCAAATAAACTTAGAAGTTTTTCATTGGGACATTTGCACATGCCCCTGTTAATGTATTTTGGCACATTTTCACTGTGCTTTTCTTACTTTGTCTTTTAGTATTGCATGCAACATTATTTATATAATTGTACTGTGCTTGCATTATCTGAATTTATTTTCCTATATTGTGTACTGTATGTCTGCAAAATTCACATGAAGGGTGATGAAGGGATCCCAGCATGCCATTGTATTGTTTGTGGTGCTTTGTTGCACATGACTTGGATGCAAGATGTCTGAGTGATCCAACTGATAGGACTTGCATAGTGCTGTGGGAAATCAGTGGAGATGCATGATTATTATGATATGTTAGAAACAAGAAAGTAGATAGTAGAAGTCCTGACCTGCTAGGTAAAAGGGCCATATGGGCCACAAAACCCAACCCAATTTTGTCCTTCGCTATCCAAGGTCTTTGGGAGGGGTTCACTGAATGTGGATGTAAGTGAATGCCTTGGTCTTAACCCACATGCTAGCATTTTTTTACCATTGCATAAGTGATAAGACCTTATGTCCTTACCTGATAGATGAGTCCAATTAATTGGCATTCTGGATGGCTTAGTGAGTGCACAGTCCCTGTAGTCAAGCCCCAAACCTTGCATCTTAAAACATTTGATATACCTCACGGTCATTGTACACCAATTTGTATTATTTTCTTTGTTATACAATTTGTATCTTGGTTGTGTAGGCATTTATTAAAGAAACTAGAACCCCCCACCCCCCACCCTCAACTGGTTACCGCTTGTTCAGGTATATTTCTCTCTTATCTAGCTGTTTTTTATTATTAATAATAAAGAACATAACAAATTATGAGAACTGGATATATAAACATGATAAAGTCACTATTTTGCCACATTATCCTTCATATGTATTTTGTTATTAAGTAGCAAGTTTATTTGGATTATTCTTTATCTGAAACTTTGTGAATGTGTCAGGGATTTCGATATGTGGCTTCTGGACCCATGGTCAGGTCCTCATATAAGGCAGGTGAATTCTACATCAAATCCATGATTGAAGCAGATAGAGCAGCATCTTCCTCGCAGGCTTCAGTCTCCTGAGGGATGAGGAGTGTATTATCCCCTAAACTCATTAAGATCTCTGTTTATCATCTCTTTCCCATCTATTCCATTTGTATATGCAAATCAATGTGATTTTAGCTTTTATTTTGTTTCCTATTTATTGAGAAAACATAACCATGGGGGATGGGGCCCTCTTGCATCTACCCACGTATCAGTTGTTGATGTTCATTAAGCTTCTCATACAAGTAGTTTGCGCTCTCTTCTTGTTGGTAATGATTTTGCAGATAAATCTGCCACATGTAAAAAACAACCTTGTTAGTCATCAATAATCATTTGCTTATTTTTTTGGTCATCTCAATCATCGTTGGCTGTGGGGGCTACAAGTGTAGAATATGGGAATAAGCTCATGATCCCGAAATCTAGGGTGTGGGACTACATTATTATTATTATTAATGCATTGATTAATTGATACTCTTGGTCATGCTCATGCACAATACAAGTTGTTAATATGTTCATTCAACAATTTTTTATTTTTGGGGGGACAAATACTGTAGTCTCTAGCATTAGATTCTACACTTTCAACTGTATTTTACTTATTTTTGGAGCTTGTTCTAGTATCTATTGACTAACCACTGGATCATAGTTGAGATTCACAAAGCTCGAGACCTTTAAGTAGCATAGTGGGTAAGATGTTTGGCTTGGGTAGGTCCATTTGAAGTTTCATGAAGCTGAACGTGATGGTACTAGTTGGTGACTTGGTGGTAAATTTCAGAGCCATGGGGACTGGTACGGGGAGGGGAGATAGTTCATAGGACCCTCCATTCCTTTAATTGATTGTAATAGAACCTTGTCATCTAGACCCATCCTTTTGTTCTTTCCTTGGTTACCAATAAAAAGCTGCCACTTAGTTCAATTGATGGATAATGCATGTGTATGGGACACAGAATTCAGAGTTCAGACATTGAGGCTGTTTGCTAGTGTAAATCCCAGTAATGGATCCATGATCCATCCGCATGTAAAGTACTGTTCCTTGATAATTATTTGTGTTTTCTCACACATGGGTATGGCCTGTTTTTTTCTTGGTTGTATTTTTCATTTAGTGGACGTGATGGAGCGAGTCCAAGCAAAAAGCTAAAGCATCCTAAGATGTTGTTGGTAAATTATTTAAAAAAAAAACATGAAACAAAATAAAGTGGTATTCATTGGTCATCCAACTCAGAGGCAAAAAGTCAGAATGATGCTGACCATCTAGGAAACTTGGGGTGCTGGATTGGTGGTGGGTCCCTTTGGAGCTCTAGTGATGGAATTTATTTTTTTCTCCTTGAAGCTTGAGGTCTGTAGCCTGTAGGGGGGGGAGGCTGAGTTCACATCTGATGCTGTGATTTCCCAATTAATTTAATAAGGACGAGGCTATTAAAGGAAAGGGTATCGTGTGGTTGTTTATAAGGTTTTTGGATGTCGCAGCAGATGTGATCTCAGGGTGGGGGGTGCTTCCGGCCTTTGGCTTTTTGATAAAATCACATGAATCATCGGTCGATCTTAACGTAAAGGGTGGAGAACATGCGTCGTTTTCCTCAGTTACTCTGCTGTTACTGGAAGGCAGTGGCTTCCTTATATTTCCATCAACCGCCGAGTTCGGTGGAGCTGCGCGTTCTGTGCACCCGTGGGTGTGCACTGGACGCGTGTATCCGCCAATCACAGGTGCCCACGTCAGCGTAATAAAAATGCTTAACGTTAATAAGCCTTCAGAAGGTGTCCAGTTGAACCGGACACAAAAGGACAAAAAAACTTAAAACACATTTTTAATTAACCTGGATGTTCGATCTCACTCACCCAGAAGCATCCACTAGCGATCTCATTGCACACTGGCAACGGTGACTTACCGGAGGAGTCTGGGGAGCTTCACAGGTCGAAGTGATTCGGAACATCCGAAGCCAATCGGAACGCGATCGCCAAGTGGTACATGATGTCGTGGAAGTTGGCGGTCTCCATTGTCATCGTCTCTGAAGGAAAAAAAAATCATTCCTTTTCCTTCCCATGTGTACTGAACAGGAAGAGTGTATAGAGATTATCCAAAAAGGGTGGCAAGAGAATCCAATCAACTCTTAGGCCTACAAGGTGGTCACCATGCTTAAGAAAGTTAAAAAAGTCCTAGTGGAATGGAATAAGCATCAATCAGAAACTCAAAAACCTCGAAGAAGAAATAACAGAAAGACAGAAAGGAGGAAGACATAGTGGAATTAAAAAACTTGATAAATCAACATAATAATTGGCTCAAATATGAAGAACAATTGTGGAGGGTTAAATCCAGGAAATTCTGGCTCAAGGAAGGGGAAAAAATACAAAGTTTTTTAATCTCCATGTGAAATAGAAAAGAAGATGGAACACAATAGAATGGTTAAAGGGTTCAAGAACATGGATTAATGAAAGGAAGGAAATAGCAAAAAGTTTTAAAGATCACATTCTCAGAATGTGGTTCAAATGAATTCCTAGACCCATCATCTCTAGATAATTTGATCCCACACCTTCTCACAAGAGAAGACCAAGAATCCCTCCCTGTAGTCCCCTCTGTTGAAGAGGTCAGAACACCTTGTTTGATATGAACCGACATAAGGCTCCGGGACCATAAGGTTTCACTCCTTTCTTTTACCAGAAATTTTGGGATGTGGTTGGGATGAATCTCACAAAAGTTATCCAAAATTTCTTCAAAAGACAGATTGTTGAGAGAGCTAAACCATACAAATTTAGTCTTCATACCAAAGAAAAGTAGCACTGAACAAGTGGAGCATTATAGGCCAATAAGCTTGTGCAATGTAATCTATAGAGTGCTAGCAAAAGTCCTAGTAAATAGACTTAAATCCCTAATGCCGAAGCTCATTGACCAAAATCAAGCAGTCTACATCAAGGGGCTGAAACATTATTAACAATAATATCGCAGCAAAAAAGATCTTTCATAAATTAAAAAATCAGAAAGGGGAATAAAGATGGGCTGCTCTAAAATTAGATACAGCCAAGGCTTTTGATCAAGTGGGGTGGGAATTCATCATAGAGAGGATGAAAAGATTGGGATTCCCAGGAAAATGGTGTAATTTGATTTACCAATGTCTCTCAACAGTCTCCTTTTCGATTCAATTAAATGGAAGTCCTTGTAAGGTCTTCACCACAAAACGAGGACTCCAACAAGGAGACCCCCTCTCCCCTTTTCTCTTCAACATTGTAATGCAGATGCTCTTATATATTCTCTAAAAGGAAGAAGAATTTGGTAAAATTGAAGACATTGCAATGGGTAAAAACACAAGGAAAATATCCCATCTAATGTTTGCTGATGACTGTTTAATATTCACCAAAGCAAATCCAACCTTCCTCCATCTAAAAGAAGCACTGAAAAAGTTTGAAAAAATCTCAGGGCAACAAATAAACTATCAGAAATTTGGTATAGCCTTTAGTAGGAATATCCACAGAGTCCACCAAAAGTTCATGTGTAAGATGCTCAATATGAAAATCATGGGTTACCATTCAAAATATTTAGGCTCCTGGTTGGTGGATGAAAGGAAAAAGAGTAATTCTTATAGCGAGATGATTAGTAGAATTGAGAAAAGAATGGATTCCTAGTAAGCAAAGTTTCTCTCACAAGCGGGAAGAACAACACTCATAAAACCACGAGTCAAAGTATACCAACCTAAATTATGTTAACGAACCTCCTAACAAAAAAAGTCTTATAGGAAGTTTTAGTGGAAGGGGAATGAAGAAAAAAAAGTTATGGCCATAAAATTGCTTAGAGGAAAATCTGTAAAATGAAAAATGAGGGAGGTTTGGTTTGAGGAGAGCTGAAGAAATGAATAAAGCCCTCTTTATTAAACAAATCTGGAAATTGCTAAGTGGGAGTGAAGACCTTTGTGCTGAACAAATCAGAACAAAATATTTAAAAAATAAAAGTTTCTTCACCTGCAAGAAGAAAAGCTCAGATTCATGCATTCATGGTGGTGTAAATGTGTTCTATCCTTGAGGAAAGATCTAGAAAAATAACTACATTGGAAGATGGGACGGGAGAGAAGATAGATGCTTTAAATGATCCATGGATTCCTTGGAGTGAAAATGGTAAACCCGCATTGAAATATGGCATGCTCCAATAAGAACAAAACTCTACTATCCATGTCAATGATCTCCTATCACAACATGGTATGTGAAATGTAGAGATTTTAAGACAAATCTTTGATGATGTCATAGTAGAAGCCATTCAACATATCCCTCTAAATCCTGACAGCCTAGAGGATTGTCTCTCATGGAAAGGAACACCAGATGAGACTTTCTCTGCCGGATCAACCTATAGAACTTTCATTGCAGATCTAATATCTGACCCCCAAAATGTAATTCAGTGGAGGATATTGTGGAGACTACAAGCTCCATACAGATGCCAGATCTTTGGATGGAAGATCTTATCAAATGCAATCAAAACAAAGAGTCAATCCTGGAGTTGCTAACAGAAAGGTGATATCTTATGTCCATTCTGTAACTCAGCGGAGGAGACTCAAAATCATCTATTTTATGAATGCTCCCTTATGAAAGCGGTATGGCTAAAAGGTCAAGTAGGCTTTAACCCAGATAGTTTTCTGCAAGCTGTCGAGGTGGTCTCGAAATGCTGGAGGGAACAAGTCCTTAAGGAAAATTTACTTATCTAGAATTCTGGCCCTCCTAAGAAGTATATGGGATTAACAAAATGAAGTTGTTTTCAATGCTAAAATTCCAAATCCTCTGGATGTCTGTAATCGTGTAGATCTTTATTTTCCTTTGAATGTGAACAATATAGAAGGAAATGTGAAAGGTGACTCTAAACACGGACACACTCGCTGTTTTTAAACTGCTCATCTGTCAATTATATAATAGTGGATGGATCTTGGGACACAAATACACATAGAGCAGCAACGTGCCTCTATCTTCTTACAATACAAGTACTGAGATTGCAGAATGAGAACTCTGCATGGCCATGTTGTAAGGTGAAACTGAACAGTGGGCAATCATCCGAGGCTTAAGAAAGCTGATTTCTCAGAACATCATTTCAGCAACTTTGTTGTCAAATGCAAAGGCAGTGTTAGAAGGCACTAGAGGAACCAAAAGAAACATCTTATGAAATGAACAATACCTTACGGACCACATTAAGCATCTATTGACTTTTTTTTTGATAACATATCTTTAGTTTATGTAAATAGATGTAATACAGTTTTAGCGCATGTTCTAGTCAAAAAAGTTAGACTAAGGAACTCTTTTATCTCTTTTAATAGACTCCCCCCTCATCTAAATAGATTAAATCCTGTACCTGTTCATGGGCCGGGTAGCCCAATGGCCTGGCCCGCACCCTGGTCGGGCTTGGTCATGTAATTAGGTCTGTGGGCCTGACCTTGGCCCTAACACAGTAAGTCCGAGTGTGTTTCGGGCTGGGCTCGGGATTTGTCAAAAAAGCCTGGCCCGGCCCGACTCAGCATTATATATTTTATATAATATATAAAATACATATTATATATTATATAAAATATATAAATAATACAATATTTATTAAAATATATATTTATAATTTAATATATACATTTTTTATTCTTTTCTTTATAATTTCTCTCTCTCTCTCTCTCTCTCTCTCTCTCTCTCTCTCTCTCTTTCTATATATATATATATATATTCAGCCACTTCAACAGTAATATAGTATGGGCTAAATTTCAGGCTGGGCTCGGGCCTTAGAAAAATCTGTTAATACAGAGTGAAAGCATGGTCCAAACCTGGCGCACGACAGGTTTAAATGTAAGTGGGCAGCTGATGAGAAAGGTTAGAGGGAAAAGAGATGGACAAAATTAAATAAAAGGCCCAGTGGCCCACTTATTCTCTCTCTTTCTCTCCTTTTTTTTAAACGATTTCCCCTCGTAATGTCTTACTGTTTAATGGAAAAAAAAAAAGGAAAAAACTATACTAATAGAAATTCTTGTACATCACAGAATGCATTAGACTTTTTTAGACACTAATACATCACATAGTGTATTAGATTAGACATTTTTAAATGTTCAAATTACTCTTTTGGATGATTCTTTTTCCTTGAAATAGGATAGATAATTTCATCAGATTGGGTTTAGTGATATTGTACCACTTCAATATGAAATAAAGAAGACAAGCACAACCATTTAAAATTGTCTAATACCTGGTCTGGTATGAGTAATGCACATGGGCATTATTACGACAAAATAGTGAAATACTAAGGAAAATGTTCATTTTATTAAGCCAAAAGGCGAAAAATTAATGCTCGGAATGCAATCAAGAGATCAACAACAAGAACAGAGTCAACAGTCTTTACAAGGATACTGTATATTCTTACCTATAATCATATAATAACAGATTAAACAGGGAAAGGGTTTGTCTGCTTTTTTTTTTATTTCTTGGTAAATATGAATGTTAACAACTTCAACTTTCTCTACTGCCTGACTTCACAGTATATTACAGTTTACACGCCACACTTTATACTTTCTATTCCCTGGAATAAAAACAATCTTTCTCACAGTTGATCGACGCTTCTCTCAAAGGTGGTGTTGACGAGAGTGATGAGTGATGGATGACACAAGGTAAGGTATTTCCCTAAAAAGACGTCCTCATTAAATCCTTTTCCCACTCCCACTCTCTCTTTCTTATTGTAAGATGTAACCGCAGCAGAACTCCCAATAAATACTCTTTATTGTGACTGGGTGATGTGTTGTCTGCTCTCTCCAACTTAATTACCATTCCCGCCTGTTAATGAATCCTCGCATCTCATCTCATCTCATCTCTCTCTCTCTCTCTCTCTCTCCACCTCCGACCTCTCCCACCACTCTCTCTCTATTTCTTCGGTTAAAACATCGCTGCTCATTTCCACCGCTTCAATTTAGGCCTGGAACTCACTATGCCACTTACAATCTCTTCTTACTTGAAGGAATTCACGGGTTCAAAAGTTTCAGCCGTTAGAGTCTTTTGAGTTTGCAGCAAAATCGAAATGGGTTGTTGTATCAGCACCAATGAGAGTGGTGAAGAGAAGCTAGCTTCCCCAAAGCACCAGCATTTATCGGAGAGAGCTTTGGTGCCGGAGCTTGACTCCTCTTGCGTTAGAAGGGCCAACGGCAAAGCTCCTCCACCTGCACCTCCTCCGGTTGAAGAGGAGACTGTGAAGGAAGTACTGTCGGAGACTCCCAAACCCAAGCTCCTCCCTTTCCCGAAGATTCACAACGAGAAGATCCGGAAGCCCTCTTTGCTGGACCTTGAAGAGGAGATTGTGGAGAAGAAAGCTCCATCCAACGCAGTGGAAGATGCCTCTGAAATGTCGGAGATCTGTAGCGTAAGCGAGAGCCTCTCCACGACGACCATGACAGAGAGGAAGGACGACGAAGAGAGGAGCCGGGATGATGGAGAAGTACGGCAGAGAGTGGATAGATCTCCGGGTAAAGTCCCTAAAAAACGCTTTGCTTCAGGTGATTTGGCCGGGAGGACAGATAAGGGAGGCAGGTCTCCTGTCAGAAGATTCGAACCGTCTCCCGGCAGAAGAACCGACAATGCCATCAGATCGGTTCACAGCAAGGAAATGAACCATGCAACGCGACGACGGATATCTGGCAACAATGGACTAAAGCAAGATCCCGGTGACAGTTCCGGTCGGAGGTCGAGGTCACCAGCCACACGTCCGGTTGAGTCAGGAGCGGCTCGGTCAACCATCGGCCGCAGCCCGTCATCGAGGAGACCCGGGATGTCCCCAGGCCAAGCCCCGCCGCTGCCTCAGGAACCTGACCAGAAGTTAGAAGAAACAAAAGACGGAAACTGGCAGACTAACGAGTCCCTTGAAAACCCTCACGTTTCGTTAGAATGCTTTATATTCCTGTAATAGTTTCTCTACTTTTTCAGATTTCATCTAGACTGTATTTTCTGTACTTGCGCAGATGTAATGAAATTGGGGATAAGATGAAAAGATCTCATCAGAGAAGGCCTTTTCGGCCGGAAAGAAAATGTGGGTCGCTGTCAACGGGAATATGTAGTTAACATATTGATTGTTCAGTTAGCCGGTTGGGTTGTCCGTCGCCGGTGAGGTTGTAGGTCAGAAGTAGCCGTTAGTTGTGTGATGGCTCACTCTTTCTACTCATTCTGTAAATAGTAATTGATTGAAAAAGCTGGGTATAGTCGAGTCTATAGAGGTTAGTAGTGAGACAGCAAAATATTTGGGGTTAAGACCCGTATTTGATTCTCGTGATCCGTCGTGCTGAGATTCTCAGAATAACCCTTTCTCTCTCTCTCAAATTCTTTCTATCACCTGAGCAATTATAAATGAAATGCAATCAAGATTCAAGCAATGTTTCCCCGAGGTGAGTGAGGAGTGGCTGACCTTGTAGTCGTAGTCAAGTTCTTTCTTTTCAGGTCTCTCTCTCTTTCTGTAGATTTGTGCATTTATGGGGTTGGTGCTTCATGACAGCGAGAGCGAGGGGGTTTTGTAATCTGAATGTGTCATGAGGGAAATGTCGGGTTTCATCTTCAATATTTGATTTTTTTTTGGTAAAAAAGACTTCGAATTAAATTTATATTAGTAACTTTTCTTTTGCTTTTTTTTTTTTTTTCTATTTCGACTGGATACTTGAAATGGTTGATATCGAATTCGAATCCTGACTGAATATTGATCTGAATTATACAGATCTAATTGAATTATTTTACCATTGTATGATTGTATCGTCACACCATCGTCAAATAATTGAATAAAGGGGGGACGTAACCCGCCTTTACCTATAGCCCATGTTACAAAAGTACTCGCTGCCACCTTCCGCACAACCCAAAATCAATAATAAAGAAAAATACATACAAATTGTACCGACAGAGGAATGTTGAAATAGTCCACTCTCAAAATGCGAGAAATTTTGAGATTGATTAATCCAAGTAAAAGTGTGCTTGGTTCCCTTGTAGAAGAGTGTGCTTAATTTTTTATTTTATCAAATCAAGTTTTTCATGAATTATATATATAAACAAAAATATTATATATAATATTTTTTTATATGTATAATTTTTAATTTTTATAAGGAAATATAGCTTACAATCGAGCCCGAGTTCAAGCTTCACAGTATTCTGTTGAATCCAACTCAAATAGTTAGATATCCAGTTCGGCTCGAACCCACCCTTACTTAGACCTCATTCATATTAGTGCTGAAATTCTTGATTCTCTTTTAAGGCCTTATTCATTTTCATGTAAATCACTTACACGACCTCAAGTAAGAGTGTTTACCTGTGTTATATTTTATCTACCTAAGTTTTTTCTATTTCTATTTTCATCTTTTGTACCTTCATGTTTAACGGATTTTTTGTCTCATTAAGATGGTGTTTAGTTCTGTTGTTAGGCTCCGTTACCATTTATTTGAAAAATGGTGCCAATTCATTACCACATAAACATTTATTCTGAAGTGTTATTTGATAAAATGTTTATTAAATAAATGTTTGTCTCGATTTGTGTTAGAGTTAACTATTAGGAGAAGCTATCTTTTACATTTTCCCCCAACAATAAGATGTTTATTTATTGTTCACCTTATGTGACACCTAATGGCGTCTAGTTATCAAGCAATATGAAAAAACGTTTATCAACCACTTTTCTCATTTTTTTAAGATAAATCCAATACAAAACATTTATTAAATAATGACACAATACCAAACAACCTCTAAACTTTAGCAACTTTTACTCCAAGGCCTCGTTTGTTTGTATTTTTGTAACTTACCCAAGTAAGAGAGGTAAGTGCATTTACCCATGTTCTTTTGATTTCCAGGATTCTCAAGTAAGTAACAGAATAACATTTTTACCATAAAAAGATAATATAAAAATAGACAAAGTTGTTCCATTATACTTTATAAAATTTTCCCCTGGGTGAGAAAGTTATCCACCTAGAAGATGGGTAAATTTTACCCGAGGAAGTGGAGCTTATTTTTCCATAGAGCCCATTAGTAAAGGCAAAAAAAATATATAAATTGTAAAGTTGGTCAATGGAAAAAAAAAATCCATTGACCAACTTTCCATAGCTTATTTACTGGTAAGCGGATGGGGCCTAAATGGGAAAATAACTTATCCACGTAAGAGAAGTTTAAAACTTTTCAAATAAATAGCAAATAAATTTATATGAGGGAAAGTTGTCATACCTAAATCCCACATCTATTGGTAAAGGCACATCCATTTTTGGTAAATGTTGGGGGCAAAGTTGTAAATGGGAAAACGATCCCCATTGACCAATAATCCCACATTTCTTTTGCGGATTCATGCGAGACCCATGAAATAATTTTTTTTTTTTTGTTCCTTTTAATATTGCCATTTTAAAAATAAAATGGTCATTATGTCATTCACCTAGGAAATAAAAGAATATAAGTAAATACACTTGCATGAGAAACACTTACTGAACAAGTGTATTTACCCAATTATATGGCCAAAAGAAAATTGAACGGGGCTTAAAAGGAGAATAGGTTCCTCAGCAGTAAATATTGATTAAGGATGACTAATTTTTCCTTGAGTTCTCCTAAGTATCTTGTTATCACTTTTCGCTTCAAAGTCATTGATACCATTATCAAAACATCACCCAAGGCCATCCAAAACTGCCATAGTTTCTGCTTGTAAAGAGGTTTTTATGTCATACAAGCTATAGAAACCCATTAAAAACAACTATGCTACATGAATCCTATTTCACCTTGCCCGTTCTGTTTAGTACCATATCTATTATTGAATTATGGACATAAAAAAAAAAGATTTATTAGTTCCACCCAAGTCTTACTAAATTTCCATTCTAGCTAGGGGTGTAAATGGATCAAATCATGATCTGATCTGATCCTATTTGGTCAAATTTGGATCATCCTATCCGAATATTTGGGTCAGATAATATGATCTGATAAAAAATCGGATCGGATTTGAATCACCCCCTATTCAATCCAAGAAGATCCAATTCAATGTATATTATATATTTATAAATATATATATATATATATATATATATATATGTTATTTATTTATTTTATATTATATTTTTATAAATCTATTATATTATTTATTTTTTTTATAAAAATATGTATATATATGATGAAAATAATTAAAAAATACTTATATTTTTTGTTTTTATTTTATTTAAATTAGTATATTTTATTTTTATTTTAATAATTTATTAATTAAAAAAAAAACAAATTGGATCGGATAAGATATGAAGATCTGACTTACCAATAGGATTCGAATTCAAATCTAGTCCTATCAAATCCGATCGGATCAGATCCGACATGAACAGTGTCTCTGATCATATTCAAATCCGATCCTATCCGTTTGCATCCCTAATTCTAGTCCCCATCATCTTAATATACTCTCTCACAATCATTTATTTGAGTTACTCCTAAATTCCTCCGTATGATTTTCTTTTCTAATTATATCATTTCTACTTTACCGCTCATCCATCTTGCGACATTTATTTATTTTTTCACCAAATAGAAATAAAATTTATTTAGATAATCTCAAATGTATATATTAATGCTCTAATCAGTTTGGATTTTTCCCGAATAAAATGAGGCTATATCCAAATTCGATCAAATAAACTAAATGGTATAAGATTTTTTTTTTTTTTTATCAATTACTGTATTTGAAATATCAAACTCCATTCGATTATATTGGACATCATGGAATACCATTTACAGTTTTACACCCCTCTATAACTGAATATAGATAGATAGTTCAACAATTCTTTGAGGGCCCTAGTCGAAGAAAGAGCTACGGCCTACGACCTGAATAACAAAAAGGTACAGGATAGAATAATTCTTCCATCTCCAGTTGGATCGGCCTGCTTCGGGAATACTCTCTCCATGTTTACGTTTTGTCCATTACGAAAGATTTGTTCTGTGACAAAATTCATCCACAGATTGCCGTGATTCTTTCTTCTTCTTCTTTACCAGAACGGTGGATTTTAATTAACCCTCCTCGTCAGAGGCTTGAGGCTAGTCTAGGGACTGATTTCTGGAAGTAATTTGACAAAGTTTTGGACGGTGGCAAGGATCTAAATTCCATAGCCGTTGCATTGGAGGGTTGTGGGTGAGTAGTCCTCTTCCTTTTTAATTGTAGAGACCGACCTTTTGTTTTCTTGTAGCAGATCATATAAACCATTTTTGTTGTGTTCTACTTCTAATCTCTATGCCCTTCTTTCTCTTTTTCCCTGCACCACTCCCAAAGTTAAAATGAAGTAGAAGGTCTCGAGGTTTCTCAATTCGGCCAAGCAGCCAAGCCCCCTGCTACGTGGCCATATCTTTTCCTGCCACGTCCAAGATGAGGGAAGCCCTCGTTCTAGGATTCTTTGTTCCTGGGCCATTTTAATTTTTCAATTCCTGACCATCATTCGGGTGATGCTTTGCTTTGAGGATGAAAATGTCAATAGGGCAGTCTGGTCATGTACTCTGTCTCGATTTGTAATTGTGTTAGCAATATTTGAGGTGCAATCGAGCCAGCATTTTACACTGTTTCGGGCTTGGCCCATTTCAAATTTTGGTGAAGCCCAACTGAAGACTGCGATCTGTTATGACCGGATTTTACTGTTTTGAACCGATTAAGACCCCCGATTTAATTATATCCATATCATATAAAGCAGATACTTGACTTCGTTTCTGTGCAGATCATAAAAGTTAAATATAAATACCATATAACATATATGGTTAATGCTTATTTCTTACAATAATATATAAAGGTCTTCGATTTTTTCTGTATTTTTTGTTATGTTTAATGTATAAAAGGGTAAATTTATAGACAGTATAAAATATGATTTTGGTTAGAAGGACATGAGTGCATCAACATATGAACAGTTTACTATTTAATTTCATTTTTTAATAAAGTTATATTATAAAAAACAAAGTTCCAAGTTGTTATTATCATAGGGAATTATAGATGTCAAGTGTAATCGGGTCTGACCTGATTACCCCAATTAATAATTGATTCGATTGTGGGTCTATTTTATAAAACTGATTCACCCAGTCCTGAACCCAGACCAGATCCATTGAAATCTCTAATGTCAAAAATTAGCTCTTTTTGACAAGGTATGGGTCAATCTCTTGGGCTTGATTTGTATTTATTAATAAAATATGTAATACTTGCCAAATACGTACTACCTACCTCCTGTCGCAAAGACTCAACTTGATCTCTGACCATGAGTTAGCCATCTTTTTATTGGGGATCAAGCTTACGTTTCATGTTTCCTAGAGCAGTTGTGGGCGACATGTTTGTATGATTTTCAATTTGAGGAGTCGATGAATTAGGAACTTTCCTACTTGAGTCTAGGCACCAGAGAAAGCTTTGTAGAACGATTCTGCTGATTCTGGAAAATATGAACAAGGGACAGAACATGCAGAAAATCGTTTTCTATTTTGAGCAATTTGGAAACAAATGAATAAACATGATTCCCAACCCAAGAAATTGAACGAAGCCCAGACAAGACTTTAGAACAAACTCCATCAACCAACTAAATACAGTAGAGTAATGTAGATAGATAATGCACACAATGAAATGTGATAAAGATAGGAACTTTGATGCATCAGTCAACAACCAAGCCAAGGAGTAGGAGTCGGCTGAATTGGAATCACCTTGGTCAGCATAATTCAAAAATGGATATGGAATGAACTTTGAAGGTGACTCCAAACTCATTGTTGACTATCAATCATAAAGCATTTACCCTGTGGAGAATAAGTTCAATGGTTCAAGAAATCTGAATGCTTCACATCTATTACAAGGCAACTCATACATATAGTATGGGAAATTGTGTAGATGATATGCTGGCTAACTTGGCCAATTCCCTAGTGGATGAATCATCATGGGTCGAGGACTGTGAAGAGGCCTCGTGGGGTTGCATAAAAAAAAAATAAAAAAAGAAAGAAAGATAATCTGGAATTATAGCTTGGCCCATAATTGATAATCCAGTAGCCAGAAGGAGAGAGGAGAAAAACAAGGACCTTAGCCCCTTGGATAAGGGGGCTCCAATAGGAAAAGCTGTCATAGAATTTATGAATTCCAGACCACGCAACCTAAGTAAAGATGCATTCTTTTATTGGTTAGTACTAAGAGGCCATTTCCAATGTGGATAACAAAGTCACTACTCCTGCTACATGGTGAGAGACAGACTCTTTTATAGGCATAGAGATCTGATTGGGAAGTGTTGCAGACTGGGTATTATTTAGCGAAAGATGCCAATCAGAAAGGTGGTGAAATGAGCCAAGACACTGAACAAATGACAAAACTGGAGGGACACCATATAATGGCCTGTCTTACATTCACTGTCATCCCTCCACTCCAGTCCACATGGGCTGGTTCTTCATTTTTGGAGGGACTTTTGGGTTGTGACAAACCCATATGACTCGTGTCAGAACAAAGAACACAATTGAGGATGAGGTGGATCCTTTCTCCCATTCTCTATTCTATTCTATTCTATTCACAATTTTCTTTCTTTCTTTCCCAGCTTCCCTTTTTTATTGGCACATAAAATTTAAGATCATCCACCCTTCCCTATCCATGCATGCTCTGGTTCTAAAATGGACCGGACCAGAGTTTTAGGATTTGGAACAGGCCCAATTAAAATCTTACCCTTTATAGTCCATTCCAGCCAAAACCCATGTGATATGTAACATAGCAAATTACACGCCATCCGCATGTTTTTTTTTTTTTGTGTGTGTGTGTCTGTGTCTGAGAGAGTGGCAGCAGCAATTTTCTCATTCCTCAATGAGCTTTAGGCCATGATCGTACTATTTTCTTAGAGGAGTTGCATTCAATTATTGGGTCCAAACATTCACTTGGCGTCCACAGCTCATAAACTTAATGTTTGCTTTTGCAGAAAGCAGAATGAAACTCTACAGCCATGAAAGCAATAATAATAACGATAAGCAGTTGGATTTTGGAAAATAAAACTCCATCCCCGGACCTTATATTCATTTTGAATGTTATCCAAGAAATGCAGCAACTTTGGTTGCTACTAACTAGGGCTGTAACTTTCCCGAAAAAAGTGGGATTGGGTTTGGGTTACGGTTGAAAATTATGAACCTGACATAATCTTATGTTCAGTTAGGGTTGACGCCTTATGACCAACTACATCTAATCCAAACCCAATTTAACTTCATCTTTACATGCTTAAATATTATATAAATATGTATTTATTTAAGTTCTTAGATATATGTATGCATTCATGCATCTATGTACACAATAAGGTAAATTTTGAAAAAAAAATAAATTAGAATTTGCACCCAAATCATGTGTCCAATAATCCTAATATTGAATTATATTACCACGAATATAAGTACATTTGGCATGAAGTTATTGGGTTGGAGGTTCAACAAACTGGAGTTGGGTTAGGATGGATCTCAACCCGATCTAACCCAGCCTATTTACACCTCCTAATAATAACACGGATAAGTTGTTACCGTATGTGTGGAGAAAAAAGAGAGGCCTGCTGCTATCTATTTATACAAAGCAGCTTTGCAAGAAAATTGTAGTTTGGCTCTTAGCTTGGATGCAGAACTGATGATGACGTCTCGTACTCTGTTGCAAGTTTATGGGTAACCAAGTCAATAGCCGTAAGAACACTGCAAAAATGAAGCATGGGTCCTGTTCGATCGAAGCTTTCAAGTTAGCATTTGAAACCTGTTAGAAAGATTGAATTTTATCAGGTTGTTGCAGCATCCGAAGAAAACGGTAACCTTGGGGGTTTGAACCAGTAATGAGTCAAGCTAGATTCCTGGCTTCAGCTTTTTGAGTCGATAAAGTTCATTAATTGTAAGCAAGGGAAGATGAATGTTCTAGCTCATTGAACTAGCTCGAGAAGCCTGCATGTGTTTCTTATCTGTTTTTGGGCATACCCCGGGTTAATTGATACAAAACTATAATTTTTCTTGAGCAAAAGTAGACAGTTGGGTTCAAACCTTTTTTATACAAACAATGAACAATAGCCTTTATGTCTCATTCCAAACCCCAGCTATTTTCCTCGATTTTTACAAGCCACTGACCAATTCAAAGGACGAGAAACTCGTCACGTTTGACAGACCTCAATCACTGATACAAAAATGTTAAGAGGAAATCATAATCAAGGCACAAAAGAGAGCCCATGCAAACAAGAGCAAGTTAAATTTGCTCATCTGAAATTGTCCTGGAATCTGGACAACCTGTCCGCCATATTCAGCATTTGCATGAGAAAAATGGGAAAAAAAGGTGTCCTTGCTCAAGTTTGAGATGTTGATATTCGATTGGTGTGTTCCATTAAGATCCCTCCGTTCAGAGTTGTTTTTCTTGGTTTGGATCATATTCATGGAGGGATCTAAAGTAACGTCTTCTTTACACTTTTTCTTTTCAAGTCAAGGTTGAGTTTACACCCGTGGCAGGGCAGTTGAATGAGACATGCTGGTGGAGAGGCCATGAAACACGCTCTGGAGGGCATGGCACAGGAGCTGGGTGAGCAATGAAGGTGGGAATTTCTTCTCCTGGCATCAACACTGACACACCACTAGCATATATCGACATCTGCAAATTCCAACAAAGAACAGAAACACAGAAGTTAACATCTAAACTTGTTATCAATCCTAAAATAGGCAAAAGCTTCAAACTTTCAATAATGTTGTTTAATAGGTTTGATAATGATAACATTACACTGACAACAGCACCAGTTAATTACTAAGACTACAATAATAGGAAAGCAGCTGCAAAATAAACAAAAGCAGCTACAACTCAAGACTACTGTATAAACAAATGTATTATTCTATTAGCAGCCCAGCCTTCCAAAAATGTTACACAATTCAGAGAATGACCGAAAACCTGTCTTTGGGGTATAGATAAGATCAGAAGCGCCACTTAACTGGCAAAATCAGGAATTTCAGGACTTGAACAGAAAGTCTATCTTTCAATAGTTTTGGGTTCAATAGTTGATAAAACTTCTGTAACACTTATAGAAAGATCTATTAGAATGTAATGATAAATACATTCACACCACTACTGCTAACACTACCAACTAGGGCCTGTTAACTTGGCCTGAATCCTGTGAAAACATTGTACTACCAATTTTCGAAGCAAAGCAAAAAAATCTGTAAAAGAAATGACCCAGAAAATGTGATTGGTAGTTACGAAACATCATTAGCATTTTCCACTGGCAATCCATATAGAACGTAGAAGTAAATAATTGGACCAAAAGAGATCTGTCCTAGTCATTTCTTCCACCAGAAATGGCAATAGTAATCTTAGTGAGTTAGTGTAGTGCTCTCCCAGGCAAAAATGTTCAGAATAGAAAAAAAAAAAAAAAAAGAAAAACATTTTTAGCAAGGTGAAAAGAAATGCACCAGACAAGATCCAGAAAATGTGGTTGGCAGCTTATGGACCTTTGCCAGCATTTTCTTCACTAGCAATCTTGCAGGTAGAAACGGACAACATGAATCAAAGAGAAGAGATTTTTGTCCTAGCTGTTCCTTCTAACTCGAATGCCAATAACAGCCCCAGTTTCCAAGTAGACTATAAAGGATAACGCCATTGTCTATTCTTTTCCTTCAAAAGGGAGGATTCTTTCATCTTTGAATGTTTAAACCATAGAAAAATAAGAGCTCATACTGGTAGTTTAGTACGAAGCACATGGCATTATCAACTGAGATAACAGACATGCCCCAATACATTCTACTGCCAACTATAAAAATCACCATGTACTAAAATTGGATAAACTGACACTTCTAAATGCCCCAATTGATCATCATCCAAACAACTTTTATATCCTAAACCAAAGGTTGGGATCGCTCCCCAATCCTGATCCATAGGCCAAATTGCAAAGCAAAAAGTAGATAGATGGGTGGATGATGAGGCCCATGACATGACCACGAATAAACAATTACAAATGTATTATTAGTATTATCATATGAGCATGATGCAATCTGCAAAAATGTCCAAGATAATTAAACTGAGTTGTTTCAATAAAATCATCAGAAAACTGTTCATTCTAAGTCCTAACCCTAAATATGTTAGAATGTAGAAGGATGTTTCTACAAAACTAATTCCTCCACATTTATATTTATGTAACTTAGGGTTTTTGGTTAGTTCTTGACTTCATGGAGGGTAAGGTGGGTACTGGGTAGTCTAGCAGGACCCCAACCAGAAGAAGCAGAAGTACGAAATCATAATAACCATAATTCTATAGTTTTCTGGTGACCCATCAATTGGATGATCAAAATCAACTAAAGTAGACTTATTAATGGTTAAGATCATCCCAAGGCATTCTCTTCCATCAATGGTGTGTCCGTCATTTGAAACAACCACTGTAAGTCCGAACCACAAAGACCCATTTAACTTTAAGGTAGCAAAAACCACAAATGAAGAAGAAGCTACATTTTTATGAAAAGACCAATATATCCCCACCTTTCCATGTTCAGGTAATCAGGTGGCACAAGGTTAGGAAAGAGAAAAGAGGAAAGGAAGATAATTTGAAGGTCAAATTTAAAATGTCTGAAACTTATTCAGAACTTCATATCCAGAATAGAAAGGCTGCTGGCTGCGTCTTTCTCGGAGTATGATAAGCCATCCCCTACTTACCTAGATTAAAGCATAAAATTTTAAATAGAAATATGAAAAGAACATAAGGCTTCATTTCAAGCAAGTATTTGCTTTGCTTCTACAGTACTAGCCAAACAATGGATATATGATTATTGAAGAAGGTAAATAAAATTAAACCGAAAAGCCAACCCAACGAAGGACATTTCGGTCGTAATAAAGATAGTTTCTCCACTCAGGTGAGGTTGCAGACTTGCAGGCAAGAGGAACTACAAGATTTCAAAGAAAAACATAAAACAGAGTGGAAGAACAAAACAGTACTTCTGTCCTGTCATGATGAAATAATCAAAAATAGAGAGAGAGAGAGAGAGAGAGAGAGAGAGTTACTTTGGGTGATGAGTGACCAAGCTTTCCGTTGAAGGCCATCTGCGCCTCGAGATCGTTGTGATTTCTACCGCCAGAAGGCGTTAGTCCGGTTGATCTCGGCCTTAGAAATCTCTCGAAGATGGCCATAACGAGAAACATGGAAATAAGAATCGCAGTTGCAACAAATCCAAAAGAAACAGCATTAACAGAGTTATCAAAATTTCTCCAGTGCTCGTCTCTCTGCACATTAAGTGGAGCTCCAGAAGGTTGCATACCCCAGCTATCTTCGCCCATTCTCCCCTATATTTAACAGAACTTCTCTCTCATGATGAACCAAACAAAACTAGAGAAGCTCGCAGCACACAAAGGAAAGAAAAAAGAAAAGAAAATCCAGCCATCCTTCTCCTCATGATACTGCAGTTTTGATCTGGTAGACGAAGAAGAAGGTCATGGCCGCTTCGACAGGACCAACCAAATTAAAAGGAATCGATGGGTTTACGAGAGGAGACAACCCTTGTTTCAGGGTCTTTCACGCCCTTGTCGAAGCTTGCTTGTACCAACTACACAGAGAACCTCTTCAGCGTTCACAGAAAAGCTGAGAGAGAGAGAGAGAGAGAGAGAGAGAGAGCATGTGACCCTCCTCTGGATGTGACCCAAGGGCCAAGGTTGAAACGAGAGCAGATTGGTGTGGGAACTGGGATCGATAGCTCTCTCTCTAATATACAAACAAACATTTTTTAATTGTTAACACGTTCGTACACTGTTTATCATAAATTAATATATAATTACACCAGTAAAGCCTAATCTCTGAAAAAAAGGGGAATTTGGGCCTGCTCTCTTCATAGGCCTTGGGCTGCTTCTAAAGATGACAGACAGCGATACGATATGCGAGTGGGCCTCTGATTTGCCGCGACTCATTGTTGCTACCGTCCTTCACATCCTCTCTTTTTATGGACAAAACAGAAGGCCACACCCATCATCCTTCAATGTATCAATTCAATCAACCAACCGAGTGGTGGCTCGGTTGGCACGTAACCGGGTAAGCTCCAGACGCAATCCGGTTTCCAATTCCGCTATTAACAGCACTAAATTCACCTTTTAGAAGACTGTAATGTTATAGATAAAGTTTGCTGTATTATATCATGAAAGTTAAATTGCGGTATTATATTTATACCATTATCAAGGGCTTGGGCTTGGGCTTGGGCTTGGGCCTGGGCCTGGGCCTTAATTTATCTCCTAATTCAATAGTTTTTTTTGTTTAAATTAATAAAAATTTCTAATACAAGTAATTGCCCTACTTTCTGAGTCTCCGCTGGAAATTAAGGATGCAGTGGCTAACGCATGAAGGCTGTAAACTTCTGAAGTATATTAATTAGTGGTCGTTATAACTTCTAAATTGGGCTGGTCTTGGCCCAGCCCAACGGCAGCAAGATATCCATGAACAAACCTGCAGCCTCGCCTCGCTGCGTGATTGCCTCGTCTTCGCATAAGAATTTCGGTAATGCCATTGTGGAGTGCTGGGAGTGTGGACTGTGGAGTGTGGTGTGAAGCAGATTCCCATGAGTCATGACCCATCATCCGATGGAGTCTGTCTGATAATATCATCCGTCAAAAGGAAGGGTATATGTGCAATTCCTTACAAAATGAAGGGTATAAGCTTCCTCTACGACTGTCTGTGTCCTTTTTTGATTCTGAACGGAGCAGAAGTCCACAGACTTTATGGGGAAAATATAAATAAGAATAGCAAGTACACACAGTATTATCTCAACGACAGCGAGTGGTCCCCCCCACCCACCGCACCTTGCCAGTTGCCACCTACGTTTTCCGACGCGTCGCTCAACTCACACATCATTAACGGTGGGCCCATAGAAGTGACGTGGCGTACGCATCATTAGGACACCTCATTAACTCACACATGCCCCTTGTCTCCAACTCCCTCAGCCCGTGTTCCTACGGGAAACCCCTTGGACACGTATCACCTGGCTATTTGTTAATCAGTAACTTCGCCACGTGTACTGAGATGGATCGGTCGGGGATGAGAATAGCAATACAACCGACATATCACGCTTCCATGTCGGCCTTTCCGGGCTCCACCTCCGCAAGTAGACAGCCGAATCTCAATATTGTCCCCATCGGATGGCCCAGATTTCTCCATAACACCTCAAATTTTGGCCGCCCGATGAAGCCCGGATTTAATGCATACTCTAATGAGCGATGGATGTGAGTCAATGTCAACGGGAATCGCCATCAAATGTCAGGTTACGGGCGTGCAAGCCACGTGTCACATCACCCACGTGGATTGAAGATCACACGAGCGATGGCGTGTGGAGATGAATGAGCTTTTCAACTTTGACGGAGAAGTTTGACCGTGCAATTGACCCAAGTGACCGTATCCGTATGAGAGAGTGTCAGTCTGAGAGTGGGTTGGGTGGGCCTCGTGCGCGAGTCTGGCTCACGTGAAGGACCTTTCGCTTTCCTTCTCTCACTCACCACCCTCTCTCCCCCCTCTCTCTCTTCCCTTTCTCTTCTTTTGATGTTAAACAAACAGAATTAGTGCTTGGACCGACATGCCTGACGCAAGTAGGAACCAGCTTTTACGGTTTTAGTTACAAAGATGGTAAGATGGGCCCCCCATCGGGGCCCATGAAAATTATGCATGATGAAAGGATCTTAGCCGTTTACCAAATCTATAACTTTCTTGGTCCGTTCTACCCTACGGGCCGGCCCATTCCCTATTGGTGGAGCACTAATATCCATGAACCATGACCCCTTGCCCTTGCATCATTATGAATTGATTAACAGTAATCCAGTACATCACATCAGTACATCAAGATCTATTTTGAGGTAGAATCACTCAGAAAATCTGTGGATTAGTAGTCCCATCATGGGCCTAAAACATGGTTTAGATAAAGATAAAGTCGAAAGCTTGCGTAGGTTAGAATAATAATTCGCCCCAAAAGTAAAAAGGAGATCATTCCAATATTCCAGCCCAATATCAATATGTTCATTGCTCACTTGTCAAGTTGTCGTCTCCATTTTGTCTTCCCATTAGTATGATTATCTTGCACTAATAACTGTACTAGAAGCTTGTCATCATTTTCTCAATATTCCCAAAATGCCTTCCTCTTTATTTTGATTCCCCTTGAACATCCTATATTATATAAATGGCACGGTGCGATTGTAATCTCAGCAAAGCCCCAACCACGTGGATATCTTCCCCTGCCATGTCACCCCCCCGGGACCCAACCCACACAAACTTGTACTTCAAGTTGCTTATTTCAGGCACTGGGGTCAATTTGTCCACCGCAGGATCATACACCTCAGCGGATGCGATTCCTCTAACACTACCTAATCATGCACATTGCTCCCTGGTCCCTGCCACGTAGATCTTATCATCACAAACTGTACAAGAAAAATCAAACCCAGGGATGACAAGTGGCGCACAGTTGGACCAATCAATGAAGAATTAGGCGTGGGAATTAGATCTGGTTGGATTTGAGTCGGGCCAAGGCATTTTGGGTCAGGCCACTTTTCGGGTTGGATCGGAAAAGGCTAGGCCCTAACCCTAACTATTTTAAGTTAAGATTATCCACAGGTTAGATGGGTCAAGGGTTAAATTGCCTGGGTCAATTGTTCTTTAACCAAGTTAATTGTTTTTACTAAAAATAGAAGTTTAATTATCCGGTTCAAATTATTTGAATGGGTCAACTGTCTGAATCAACAGTCAACACTAATTTGAAAACTTTGGTTTGAAGATAAGCAACCCGCAACCCGACGATGACCCACGACCGAACCCGACCTAACCCAATTTTTTTTTTTTTTTGGGGGGGGGGGGGGGGGTTGGGTCCGTTCAGGCCATCTAGATCTGCTTCAGCCTTCAGATCACTAAATATGGGTTCCTGACCCTCTTTTTTCGGGTCGGGTTCCCCGGTTGGGTCGATGACAATGCTCGAAGATCAATCTAAAGTCTAAACAATGTAATCGGAGCCGCCCTGGCCTACCTCCTAGTGGCACAGCCAGCCACCAATTATGTAAACTGAGAGTCTCCCATGGCAAAGTCCTTGAGAGGCACAGACGACTGGCGAGAGAGATAGCCGGTAGCCGAATTTTCCGGCGAGGGCGGTGGAGGTGGAGAACGAAGGGACCCATGAACAAACTTTTACTAGTGTAAAGGTGGTGGTAGTTGTAATGATTGTTATGGTTTCAGAAAGATGTCGACAGTTTGGAATATCTTCAGAGAAAGGATTAGTGCAGGAAGGTACAGAGGATTGATTCAGCGACCATCTACCGAGAAATAAGATGTCGACTGTTTGGTAGCATCTACAGATAAAGGATTTATGGAGGTTTTACAAGGTTTAGCTTAGCGTCAAATCCATCGATGTAATGGGTTTTGGTAGAATCTAGACTTAATTGAGGTAAAATCCAAGAGTTTTACTCGTAGGTTGTAGCTTATGCCGGAATATTTGGCTGGTTGTCTCCTTTACTGTCCCTTGGTCGGTAAGAAAAACCAAAAGGGTTTTCTTTCTTCTCCTTGGCTGAAATCAAGGAAGAATGACGAGAGGCCCAAATCAGAAGACAAAAGAAATTAACCAAGATAATTTTAACATCTCTATCTTTTGGGGTAATATATCAACCTAATCTTCTTCTTCTTTTTAATTAACCAATATCATGTTAAGGAGGTCGTGAGCCCTATAATGGTTGAAACTGTGAAGTGGGGTGCGGTTGATCGCTATATTCTTAAATTTTTATTTAATTTTAATAGCTAAATGACAAAGTAACAAGTCTTTCAGTTGTACAACTTCAGTGTTTGTCAAACGGCACCTAAACAATATTGCTCTTTCTTATTTTCCATCTCTTAAAGAAATGTACTAATTTCAGTCCTACCCAAAT
Organism: Nelumbo lutea; assembly: GCF_056320005.1. Classification (NCBI taxonomy): domain Eukaryota; kingdom Viridiplantae; phylum Streptophyta; class Magnoliopsida; order Proteales; family Nelumbonaceae; genus Nelumbo; species Nelumbo lutea. The sequence continues at coordinate 138,341,053 of NC_142684.1, read as the reverse complement.
GAGTGAATTACCAAGTATTGTATGTATTGATCTGAATCACATTGTATCATATAGATCACCTTGATAGAAAATAAGAGAAAAACAGAAAGTGTTGAGGGTAAAGTTCAAAGTGAGATATGCATATCAATCGAGTGGTGGCTCGGTTGGCATCGTGGCACGTAACTGGGTAAACCCCAGACGCAATATGGTTTCGAGCCCCATTATTAACGGCTCTAAATCCATCTTTGAAAAGAGTGTAATGTTGTTAAATAAAGCGTGCAGTACTATGCCATGAAAATTAAACTACAGCCCCTATAGGGTGAAAGGCAAAAAAAGAAGGCATGATATGTATCACATTATACTGTGTGTCTGGTATAGATATTTTAAGCCTTGGTTAACAGAGTTTTTTAACTCCTTGCTTTATGTTTCTCTTGTTTTCCATCCAACCAAACATAGTTATTCTGAAATAAAACTCATGAATAGCTAATAACAATGTAATATCATATTTGAATTTTTTTTTTCCAAGGAAACTTTTTTTAGCCAAAAGGACAGAAGCACATGTCATTTGAGAGAGTATTTAATAGGAAAAAGGGGACTAGTACTACTATTACTACTTTGAAAGAGTGAAGACTCATATGAAAGCTTTCTGTTTAAGGCACTAAAATTACTACATCAGGTGGTCAATAAAAAAAAGAAAAGAAAAGAAAAGAAAATTCTGAGTGTGGAAGAAGGAAGCTGGGAGGCTCTTATAAGAAAGAAAAGAAAAAGGGCACGTGGTCATGCTCGCATTGAGTTCAGATCTGCGCCTCACGATAGGGCGCCCCACAACATATCCTCACTTTGAAATAAAAACATGTCCAGATGATAATATCATCGAATCTGGTATTAATGCGCTGTGGGACATTGTGAGGCGCGGATGTGAATTCGCTCGATTTACGAACATGCCACGGTGTCAACTGATGGTGGCAAGGAACATCATTACAGAGGATGGTTCAGGGTAATATCAGAATTAGAAAGCTGTGATGAAGGGAGGGAGGGAGAGCAGTGAGATATTGGGAAGACCAATCATTGATCCCCCTCTCTCTGCAGAAATAAAGTAAGCATTAGTGGCTCTAGGGTGGCATCATATCAAAAGTTGCTGCTAGTCAAGTGGTTGCAGTGTCATTAGCTCCCAACACAGCAATACTTCACGTGTAAAGTGAAAGATCAGAGTGAAAAAAACCAGACTCCAATCAATTGCAACTTATGACTTGGGGCTATATTTTGTTTGACAGGAAATAAAGCTTAAGAAAAGTTTTTAACAAAATTTGTGAAATTTCTTGAGAACCTTTAGAGCTGTCAATCAATAAATTGGGTCTGATTCGAGGATAAAGTGGATCAGTCCCAAAACAGATTATTAATTGATTCTATAAAATAGATTTAAGACTGAATCAATTATTAATCAGGATAATCAGGTTTAACTTGATTAGACCCTATTATTATTGACATCCATAATTTAATTATCTATAATAAGCAAAACTTAAAACTTCATTTTTGATAATATAAATTTAGGCTCAGGAAAGAGTAGGACCTTTATATATTACAAACTTTATAATTGATTGACAGCTCTAAGAACCCTCAATCAACTTTCAGTTTCTCATCTTTTTTTATCAAGCTAAACGCAGCCTTGGTGACTGATTTCAGGAACTATGAACCAAACTATATCCCCACCCCCCTCCCTAAAAAAAGAAAAACAAAACCAACAAAAAGGATCAGCCCCAACATTGTTAAACAAATTATCAGTCTATTTAGGGCAGACTAGAGATTAGAGAACCCATTAAACAAGTGGATTAAGGGGATGGGATGCTGCTCAGTTATCAAAGTACACGCTGCCAGTAAGTTTTTTAAGTGAAGGATTGCATGAGATTTGATTTCTATAAGTTTATATATCTGTAAAGTGTGTTCAAAAGTAAACCTTTTAAATTATTCCATAAGTAATTCGATTTTAATATACCATTAATGCCCCCCTCTAAGTGCAAGGAACGTGGAGGGCGAAGGGTCTCATTAGTTCACCCTCTTATTTATTGCTATTCTTTCCCTTTATCACTCTTTTGTTAATTTTATAAGAAATTATTATTTTATTAAAACGTTATCTTTTAAATTCAGATTTGTAACTAATAAAAGGTGAAGCTTAAGGAAAAAGATGGAAAGATTGTTAGGAATCAGAAGTTAATGTGCCGTCATCTTTTAAATTCATGAAGCAACTAATTGCCTAAAGCTGTTTTTTGGTTGAAGCATTTGGATATACACATAGTTGAAAGTATTGATATTTTGATATGGTCGATGCTGATTTTATCTTTTTAAACAAAAACACTTACCACATCTATCGAATACCCCTTAAAAAGGATTAATACTAATTTAAGTTTCAGTCAACCATCAAAATATAAGCACCCTTGACATAGACATATGTAAAAGCAATAATGAGAGTATAGTGAGAGCTCTGCTCCCAGTTGTGAGAGTATGATTAGACATTTGAATTGTTCATTAAAGAAACATTTTAAGCTTGTAATTGATGTTGTGGACCTAGAATATTTTCTTAAGGGAGAGGGATCTTATTCGACTGTCACCTAAGGGGGCATTTGATAACATTTTTTTAGTCCAATGGAGAGTCTAAAAAGTTTGCTTCTTCATCTGTCTCTAGTGCCTTACTAGGCATCTGAAGACCAAAATAATATTCTAAATGGTAAGACATTGTCCCACTGCATAATGTGGTCAAACACACACTCTTCAGATGTAACAACAAAAATAACCATTAGTATCTGTAGTTTGGGCCCTGTGCCACTTTAAAATGTAATAATTTAGTACTTAAAACTTTTAAAACGTGCCAATTCAATACCTACCGTTAAATAACCATTAAGTGGCATGTAAAAAGACATAAATACTCTTCCGTATTATCTAATTTTCTTTATCAACCATCCAAATGCCCTTGTCTTGATTCACATCTTTTAAGTTTTTGGGAAATTCTGTCTCTTCTTAAACATATCACCGATAGCTCTGAGATGTCCCTTCGAAAAAAAATAAAAACATTATTCGTTATCTTATTCCTCAAGAAGATGAAATAGGGCCCAATTGTTTGGATTGCGTGTGAGCAATCTGGTGGCTATTGGGCTTACTCTCTCTGCCTTTTGGGATTCTCCTTGGAGCTGCTATTGCTGCTGTTGAACAACGGCAAGCTGTTGTTGCCTCACCTGCCTTCAAGAAGCAGGGACCCAAGTGTTCTTGACGTGGATTTGGCACTGAAATCCTCAGCTCTTACAGTAAGTCCTGCTCTTGACGTGGCAAGCCCAGCACTGTTTCAGCAGTACATTTCAAGTTTCAACAGTGCATTTCCAGTTCAGGTGGGAGTAAATTCTGTTCATCAAATCAGATGTAATAGGGCTTCTGAGTCAATTGACTGTTCTGCAATTAAATCCACCATTGAAGTTGGCTGAGATTCAGGTGCTGCAATTAAAGGGTTTTGGACGCTTTGATCGGTCGAGACAAGTCACTCTGAATTTGACCCATCGAGATGATAAATCTTGCTTATAAAAGTAAATTCTATTTATAAGATCAGATATATTGGGGCTGCTGAGTTCAGAGACGTTGATGAAACCAAAAATGGCGTATCCCCAAGCAAGACAGAGTTGAAATGATTCCGCAATGACTTCTTTTCCCATCAAATAATACCAAGGGAAAGAAGCGATTATGGAATTCTCTGTCATTATTTATTGGATTCCCCGCAGATTTGGGTTGTTCACCATTACTTTAGTTTTATCTTAATTCCCCATAAAGAACGTGATTGAACAATGTTTTAAAGGATATTTTTGATATTTTAAAAAATTTTAAGTCATATATCACATCACATTATACACATAACTGACGGTTGTTTAATAGATATTGGACTGGCATGTTTTAAAAGTTTGGGTACTGAAATATCACATTTTAAAGTACAGGGACTAAAGTGCCACTAGGCCCAAAGTATAGGGTATAATTGGAAATTTTTCTCAACTAGAATACCCTCTTCGAAATTTTGTTAATGGCATTAAATACCCATTTTATAATCCACTTTCAAGCCAAAGAACTCAATAGTGACTTTGGAGCCTCAGTAAATCGGTGATTGTTGTAAGGCATTTGAATTGAGGTTCATTTGGTTAACAATTGGAATTGGATTCAGAAACAAAATCAAAATCCTTTAAAATTGAAATTGGAATGATTTATTCCCATAATCTATTTGGTTCACATAGGAATTGGAATGGGAATTTAAATAAACTGAAATGGAATTTCATTCCCAAGGGAGGGGGAGGGAATAGCCATTCACTCAAATGGGTGAATACCATTCTACCAAAAATGGGAATGGGTCTGGATTCGGAATCTAGACTCCTATTCCCACCAACCAAATGGACCCTGAGATTTTTATTTTTTTAATCACTATTTTTTGTTCTAGCTATCACAATCATAATGTCTCATTACAACTGTGAATTGGAATCCCAACATATTGCTTTTTGTAACAAACGCTGTGTTCGGTTGCAGTGTAATTTTATTTGCACTATTACAAATGAATGGGAGTGCAAATGCAAAATGTTGATTTAATTTTGTTTTGAATTTTACTTTATTCTTATGTTACTTCATTTTTAATGCAACCAAACAAAATAAAGTAAAATTTGAAACAAAAGTAAATCAAAATTTGCAGTTAAATCATTTGCACTACCATAATTTGCATCAATGCAAATGAATTTGCAATGCAGCCAAACACCGCCAAAGGTTTTAGATTTGGGAGTCTAAATTCCATGGTTTTCAAAACCAGATTAGACCGGACGGTTAGACCGGAAAAATCAGGAGGTGACTGGTTTCGTTTTACCCTAGAACCGTTATTTTGCCAAAAAACCATTGATTTGGTCAACAACCCATTGACCCAAGTGGTCAAACCATTTGAACCGTCCAATGATTTGACTTTTTTTTTCTTTGTCAGAATGGGTCATCCATTCGGTTCAAACAGTCAGACCGTTTGACCCAGGAACCAGACCCTTGACTGACTTGTTCGATTCGGTTTTAAAAACCTTGCTAAATTCTACAGCTCCAGTTTTCTTCTCCTTCCTTTAAACCTTTTTTTTAGAATATTATCCAATTCCCCGTGACAATAGGAAGGGAGGAAACAAAAATGGCATCTTTTCCTCAAAATATATAGCCAGAAAACTGGAAAATTCTCTCGTCCTACGCATTCCAACTTCGTCTCGACTTAATATCCAAAGATCCAAAAATGTCTTCGTTGTTGATGGAATTTCCAAGCAAAAGCCAATGACGAGCGACGATTCTGTTGATTTTAATTCTTCCTCTGCTATATCGACTGCTTAGAAATTAAGGGATAAGGCTTGCTTTCATGGAGGAGCTTTTAGAGCATGTCTGAAGTCATATATACATGGTTTTTAAAAACGACGTGGAGACCAAATCGGTCAGGGTCCGGTTACTAGGTCAAATGATCCGATTATTTGAATCAAATAATTAGTCCATTTTGAAAAAAATAAAAAACGGTCAAAATTATTCGAACAGTTTAAACAGTTAATCGTCCAGATCAGCAGTTTATTGACCAAAATCAATGGTTTTGAGCAAATTTTCGGTTTTGGGCAAATTTCCGGTTTTGGAAAAAACCGAAACCAGTCACCTGACCAATTCCCGGTTTTTCTAGTCCGATTTTGAAAACCATGCATATATATATATATAACACTCATGTTGCTGGACTCAACCATGGTCCTCAATCTTCAAGGTTTGATTGTCGCTCATGCACTAATAAGCAACACCAAGGGGGCAGTAAGTCAGTAACCGTTTCTCTTCTCTCTTCTGTTGTGTGGCACCGATGCATTGTTTCAGAGCCGTTATCTGAGAAGATGGTGCTGTTTGTATTGTACCATTTTTTGAGAAAACGGCTTCTTTTTATTGTTTGGCTTTTCTGGGGAAAGCCACCGGTTTTATTTAGTAATGTTTTCAGCATTGGTCTACATATCCAACGGTTTACATGATGCCATGTCATAATACGGCTGGCAGCAACAGTTCCGAAAATGAGAAAACATCAAATTTAACGTTTTCTCGAGCCACGCTTTCCCGAATTCCAATGCATGGCCATTTTCAGAACAATGATTCCAAACAAGGGCTGTGTTTCTTGGCACACTGTTTTTCTGATGTGGCACAGATGTGGAAGTAACAGCATCGATGCCAAACACCGCTTGATTGTTTTGTTGATGCTCTATAACCGTTTTTCTTCCAATTTGATTGTTCTATGCAACTTTTTAATCGCTTTCATATTTTTTTCATCATTTTTATTGTTTTAAAATTTCTATAATTTTATGATATAATTTATACTTTTAATATATTTTCATAATTTTTCATTTTCGTTTTTTCTTATTTTCAAAATTTTCCATATATATTATAATTTTTTATTGTTATTTTAATGTTTTATATGTTTTACTTTTATTTTATTATTTAATTAAAATTCTGGGTGAAATATGCAAATATCAATTTGTTTTCAAGAGGTAGATTTTTTTTTTTTTTTCTTAAGACATACGAACATCACCCCCAACAGCCCAGCTCAAAAAATCTTATTTTTCAGCAGCGTATAAAATCATTTTTACCACTTTTAGAACTTAAAAATTTTTTTTTTTTTATTTTCAAACATTAGACTTCACCTGAGCAGCATGGCCTTAGAAACCGATCATGAATGACGTATCAAAAACCACAGGATAACAACCAGAGAAAATTTAGATAGCGTGTTTAGGGATGGCAATTTTTCCCATTTCCCCGACCCCCGTGGGGATTCGCCCCGAATGGGGTGGGGATGGGGATGATTTCCCCCCTGCGGGGACGGGGATGATCCCCGCATTGCCTCGCGGGACCCTGATCCCCGCCTTTGGGATTCCCACTAATATATATGTATATATGTATGTATATGTTATATATGTACATATACGTCTATATATTAATGTTTTAAAAATTTACGGGGAATGGGGATCCCGTGGGGATGGGGATGGGGATAACCTTGTCCCCATTAGCGAGGATGGGGATTTTCGTGGGGACGGGGATGGTGAGAGGCTCCCCATCCCCGCTCCACCCCGTTGCCATTCTTAAGCATGTTATGTAGGAAGCCTTTGGGGAGAGATAGGGGCGGTAATGGTCCAGGCTGACTAGGATGGAACATAAAACCTAGGAACAAATCTGGAATTTTTGGGCCGGGATGAAAATGATCACTTCTGGTTAGGTTTGGTTTGAAAGAAAAGTAGGGAAAAGAAGGGAAAGGTAAGAAAACCTTTATAAACTTCGTATAGATTTTCTTGACTTTTTCTACTTTTTCCTTCAAACCAAACAGAGCCCTAGGAATAGCTCTATTGAAAGCAGTCCAGATCAAATATAGGCCCAAAGTTATAAATACCTTCAATAAGCACTTAGAAATTTTTTTAACACCCATCTCTTGATATACTCCAATCTATCCTTGAAAAAAAATTGAAAATCATTTTTGGCATTTGTTAGAATATTTATCAAGTATTCATTGAACGTATTTATTATATTTAGCCTACTCGATCAGGTCCCAAAAGAAAATCTACACTTTCAATGTAAATGGTCAAAGTTTTCTCACGTGGATTAGACCCTAGGCCTAAGGCTCTGCTGACGGTAAAACTTTGACCGTTAGGGGCCAACAGTTAAGTGTGATTTTAGGAATGCCACATAATCATAAGAATGGGTAAATTAGTAATTGCCCCTATTTTATTTTATTTTGATAAAAAAAGAAAGAGGTGGGCGTGAAATAGGTGAACGTCGCCAGCCAAAAAACTCTCTCAACAGCCAAAGCTATCTCTTTACTGATACTACCACTTGCTGGCATGAGGATGTTTCTCCCAGGCTCCCAGCTTCAGCTTCGGTCCAAAAGGTTGGCTTGGCGCTAATGCAAATGCAAGGCCAGAAAAGCTACGCCATGACTATGACTACAAATTAAGTGCAAACAAGTTCGACCCTAACCAATATTGTTCAAATGATTTTGGTTGTAATGATTTAAACAGGCTAAATCCGGCAACCATTGTCGTGTCAGTATTTGGTTGTAATGCGAATTTATTTGAACTGAGCAAAATTATGGTAGTGCAAATGATTTAGGTGTAAATTATAATTTATTTTTATTTTATTTGATTATAGTACAAATGAAGCAAAATAAAGTAAAACTCAAAAAAATAAATAAATCAGAATTTGCATTCTCATGCATTTGTACCAAGGTTCAAAATATTGATAGGATACATTTCAGACATATTGTTTTAGGATCCCATTAATTTCCAAAAATCAAGTTTTGAAAAAAAAAAAAAAACATTAAGCGGTTGTTTTTTTATACTGATACGCCCCTGTGCGATGCATCGATACTTTGAACTCTCTCTTGGATACAGAGACCCAGAAAACATTCACAAGGATTCAGTAGAGTCACCCTTGGAATCAGATGCTCCCTGATTCTTCTTTTTTGTCCTCATGAACAAAGTTTTCAGGTCAATTACCAATGAACCATTAAGAAAAGCACCCAAAAAGAATGGGGATTGGGGAGCAAATCCACATGATAGATATTACACATATTTAAATTTCAAATCTCACACTTAGGGTTTCACTGAGCCAACAGAAGTGTTAGCTCTAGGCCTTAGGTTTACTTATCAAGGTTGTCTTTTAGGCTTCACTTTATTGATTTTATTAGTTCTTTCCATGGTGGATTATGATATTTTCTGTTCTACTTTAAGGGTTAAGTTGAAAACTTTTATCAAGTATTGCCTCCCCTGCAATTGAGACAGTCTTCTTATAATAATTGAATAGTTTGTATATTTTATTTTCAGGATCATGGCGAGAAAGGCTTAATATCTTGTGTCAGGCCCACAAACTAAGAGTGTGATTGGTTCAGATCAAGGTCATTTTCTTACTTTGTCTTTATGTTTATTGGCTATCATATAATTATATTGCATTGTCATCGAAGCCAGAGCTTTGGGCTCAAATTGGTCCCTAGATCGCCAATGAGCAGGGATTAAACTTGAACTTTGGAAATTCTCAACCACCACACCAAAGACTGAACTGGGTCCTAAAGCTGCTTCTGCCTGAGACATGGCTAAGCATCATTTGTCAGTTGGTTACAGCAGAAAGCCATGTATTTCTGGGTTTTTTTTTCGGGAGAGGGGACTAATTATGAGATCCCTGGTTAGCTTAGCCCCCTCAAAGAAGGAAAATTGACAAGAGGAAGCAAAGCTGCAGAATTTCGAGAGAAGGTGTTTTGTTGTAAAAGTAAAAATATCAACACAAGTCGCATTCATTCAATGGGTATTACTGCTGAAATCTGTAAAAGCAATATGAGTAAGCACCATCAAGAAAGAAAACAGAGGGATGATCTACATCAAACATGGGAAGACTATAAAGGTCTTGCCTTCTCGAGAAGAAAAGTTAAATAGATAAAAAGGAAGGAACAATTCGATTTATTGATGCTTACAAAAACGGTCGGTTTGGAGTGGGGTAAACAGGTCGAAATCTCCATGTATCGAACGTGAACCCAATACAAGCCAACGTACCCACCAACGCTCCCAGGTGCTGCCACTCGGTGGACAGCTCATTGATCAAGACTAGAGCTAGAGCAATTGGTTCGGTTTCAGCTTCAGCAGTTATACTTATCCAACCCGTTCAGTGGAGGACCATATCAGAATGGGTTTGGGGGACCCAGTTCGAGAAAATGCCAAGTGGCAACCATATCAGATGGGGACCCACTTAGGGAAGATGCAAGTAAGTGAATCCCGATGCATAGGATAGGAGCTCTCCCAATGGAGTTCAAATCAGCTCCCCCCAGCACATCCCCACTGTATATTAGGAATATCTGCTGATGATAATCTCAGAAATGGTGATGTCATCACTGAGAGATGTTCCCAATACAAATACACGACGGAAATATGCTGTGGGACGTTTGGGGGGGGTGGTTGGTTGATTTGGTCTCCCCCCAATGGCTAAACAGTAGACATTGGTTTTCACTTTCCTCCAGAGTAAAGGACTAGGGCAAGGGGTTGCCACGTAAGCAAGAATGACAAGTCATAGAATAGGGGGCCCACATATACTAGATTTGGCCATGTAGTACAGTAGTAGTGCCATGCACCAGTTAGGTCCCTTTTAAGTGTATGACTCGTGGTTGGGTCCAAGGCTTCAATCAGAAAAAATGGAGGACCACAGAATAAGACAGAAGGAATTAAATGGGAATATATAGGGGAGCAAAAAATGGCTTTGGAGATGAAGACAAAAAGAGATGGGATGGCAAGCTAAATGGAAACTCCACTGCACCCACATCTACTGCCTTCGTTTTGGAGACAAAGTTGAGAGCATAAAGTGAAAATGTGATTTGATGGATCATAGGTGACTACTACTCCAATTCTCCTCGCCGATTTTATCCCACATTTGGGTCCTTTTTTCTTCAAATAAAATGTACAGTAATTGCCTAAGTAAATCAATCATATTTATGGTTAAGGAATGGCTTTCTGTGATCAAAAGCTTGAGATTGATTTTTGTAGGGCATGGTTGGTTAATCCATGCATCAAAAGTTTGGCAAAATCAATATGGAAATGTGGGTGGGTTCAGATTTTATTGCCCCAGAGAAGAGACAGTCATCATCGTTACAATTTAGGGACCGGAGTACCATCCACTTTGAAATCAATCATATACAGAGGAAGATTTAGAATTTAGCCAAAACCGGAAGCCACAATTACATCTACCGATCTACGTAGTAAGTTCGTACACTAGGTGAAGGTGGCAAATGTTTTTCCGTGGAGATCATTATTGCCCATCATGAGCAACGACTGCCGAGGATTTTAGGGTATGATCAGCTCTCGATAACATTATATGATGTCGATTTCAGAAGTGATATACCACCATAGGTCCAATCTCTCTCTCTCTCTCTCTCTCTCTCTCTCTGAACGTGGAATTTTAGCATCCCCATGTGACCTGCTGTAGTAGGAGTGCAGAAAAAGCTAGGCAAAGCTTCTATAAAATCCCAAGATTTCTATTTGCTTTTGGGGATATATCTGGTCTCTATATAGTCCATTCAGGTTCAGGTTCTCCTTTATCTTTCGTAACGGCTCCTCAGACACCAGAATCTCAAGAGCCTCTGCTTCATCTAAGGCTCGAAGTCCTCATTTTGATGGTCTACAAAATTTTACTGGCTTTTCTGTCTTTTGAGTTTCAATGTGAATTAAATGTGCTATTCCGTCTGAGTTTAATGAGGTTCTAGTCTTCTAGTGTTTTAGAGTCACAAAGCCCAGGAAAGTTCCCGGGCGTTCTTGACACCTTTAAGCTATTTCAGTTCCTTCTGGTGAAACTGGTATTTCGTAGTCTCCAGTTTTTCTGGTGAAACTAGTATTTCGTCTTCTTCAGTTTTCAAACTATATGAGAAACTTTAAAGAGTTACTGTGAAACAGTCTCAAGAGAGTTACAGTCCACTCTTTCCATAGAGTAACCAGACTTCATACAGCACCGCCTCAATGTCCTCTACGAAGTTGAAAAGGCTTCTCAATCCTTCTATTTTTGTGTAAAACTTTGAAGCTTCTGTAAAGTGTTTTATAAGAAATTCCAAATTCTGTTCTCACTCTTCTGATTACCAGAACCAAGCATCTGAGTCTGACTGTTCGAAACTCTAAAAGATTGCAAGTTTCATGCAGTTTCCACTTCTCAAAGACAGGCGGCAAATGCTTCTAATCAGGAGTTGGAGGAACTGTTCCATTTCTAGTAATTAGATGCACCGTAGCCACTTGATACCACCCTCCTGAAGAGATTGCATGAACACAAGGGACCCAGAAACCAAAGCAGATTTATAATATAAACTTATTCTGGATCTTGCAAACGGATGGGTTGGGTCGGAGTACTGACATGCATGAACGATTATGGTAAGAAGCATTTCAAAAGCCTTTACTGGAGAACGAGAGCAGCAATGAAGAAGGTCATAAAAAATGACGGAAAGCAACGGCTCGCATTCCACTATGATCCTTCAAGCTATGCACTCAACTTTGACGATGGCTGCTGCAACTCAAGAGAGGACATTAATGCAGTCCAACAGAAGCAATCTGAGGAGCCTCCTGCTAGTAGAAACTCTACTTGGGTTTATGTTCTCTGGGTGAAATCATATTGATATTAGACAAGCATTTTAATTGTCTTTCCTTTTCTTTTCTTCTTTCATTTTTTATGTACTTGGATTAGTTCAATCTATTGAATTATGTCTTTTACATAGACTGACTTCTGTGAAAAAGTAAACATGTCCACAATCATTCTAGGATGGGACCAATTGCTGAACTGGTTTTCATAGTGTTTTTTCTACCTACTAGAATGTTCATACCGCCTCAATCTGAGGACTCTCCTCTAGTCGGGAGGCAAGCGTAGGGTAGCAATCTATCTCTTCCTTGCAGGGCATATCAAACTATTTATTTTGCCTCGTATCTGTAGGTAGGTCTTCAACTCTATTTATGAAGCTATTCCACCTCACAAGGGCATCTTCCCCTTCCTGTTGGAGAAACTGGAATGTAAGGGCCCAATGATGTGAGAAGTTTTATCTTCTGGGCCTCTGGCTTCTGTTCAGGGAAGTGGGTAAGATTGTGATGTTGGGGATATATCAAACTTACTGTGCTCACAAATTAAAAGAATGTTTTGGTTGCTTTGTTCTTTCCTTTCAATTGCTATTACACAGGCCCCATAGATGTTCTTTGACAAGTCAGAAATTGGAACTGCATCACAAATAACCACCTTGATCGATGCATAAGCAGAAAATATGAAATATCAAGCAGGCACACATTTTGAGAGTCCTATTAAAGTAAAGAATCTTCCTTTATCATTTATATATTTCTGACGGTTTCGATGCACCTAACCATCAAAGAAGCATGTATCTTTCAAACTGTCAATTACTTTACATTATCGGAGCCCTAACCAAAGCGATTCTATGGAAATAAAGACTTCCACTGACCATCTAAGACGATACTCGTTCAGCCTTCTCAGAAATCGATGCTGAGAAGCTCGATGCAGTACGAAAACTGCGGGATAGAGCATCCCTACAGAAAGATCACATTCATTTAGTGCATGAAAATGGTAAGAACATTTAGAATCGTTTCACCTAGATAAAAAAAGAATTTGCCCTTGTCGTACATACTTGATATTGGAATGTAGGTACTTGCATCAGACCAAGTTGATTACCGGGATTAATGTGGAATTTGATGAAAAAATCACAAAATAGAATAGCTTTCCCCCACTAAAGAGTTCTGATATCTCTTTCTCTACACACACGCGCAAAAGAAAACAAAAACAAAAACAAAACAAAACAATAATAAACAAGTATTTTTACACTATAAACCTTCGTAAATGAATGACTAATCACGATGATAATACCGGTGTTGAAAGATGTGTGTATTACAGCTTTTTCAAGTAATACAACAAGGGAAACCCAACATAAAGTCCAGTCAAATTTTACATGAAAAACCAAAACAAGCCTTCAGGATATAAATGATGAAGAACGATTTTGAAAAGCAAGAATTTATACAACACAACACCAAAGGCCAGAGAACTGCTTCAGAAGGGAATCATACTACCTCAATGGTACCAAAAAAATCCAGGAACAAACCAAGACATTTATATGAAAAAGTATCAATATTACTCCTTAATCTGCTTGGTCAATTTGCAGTGCAAGATGCTAACCTGGGTCCTTCACACAAGGAGCTTATATGTCCCTTAAATAGCAGGATCCTCAAGCGCAGCAGTGGATAAATTGTTTATCCGTGGATAAATGGCCTTCTCATCAAGCTGGTTCTGTGCCCAGATGAGCATCTTTAACAAGCTTGGAAGCTTCGGGTCTGTTGTTTGATATAGCATTAATACCAATGTAAGTATAGACCTTTTAGAGATTACCAGAAAATAATAAAATGAAGATCAATCAGGATGACTTTACAACTGGAACAAGTACAGTAATAATCTTAGCAACTGTACAGCCTTGAAGTTAGAATCAGTAAGAGAAAATGTCACCAGTCATATGCATTGGGTGTATCTCAATATGGAAATGATGTGCTGAATTAACTTAAGATTTCCAACAGAAAGAGACATAGGTAGGAATTCTTTTGCATGATGAAGCAACAAAAAGCACACCCTTACACAACCCTGTGTTTTTCAGCATCTCCTTGGTGAAAGGATACTGACCAATACAAGCATAACTCTGCTAAAAAGAGAGAATCAGAAAAAGGAAACACAATCACTTAAATAATAGAAGGTATATCTTCTTTTAAGCTATTCCTTATTCCGTATTGAGATCACATGGCAAAGAAACAAGATGGGTAAAAGTGATAGGAGAATACCACCTAGGTTAAAAGAAACAGTTGTAAGGCCAGCAATGCTTTATGGAGTGAGTGTTAGGCAGTCAAGAAACAACATTGTCCAAAATGAGTCTCGCAGAAAAGAGTATATTGAGATGGACGAGTGGAAAAACTAGAAAGGATCAGATCAGAAATGAAGTCATTCAAAGAAACCAAGGAGTAGCTCTAACAGGTGATAAAATGAGAGAAAGCAGAGTAGGATGGTTTCATCATGTGCATAGAAGACCATCAACCGCAACAGTAAGAAGCCATCTATTGCAAGTTGAAGGGGCCAGAAAGGCCAGGGGCAGACCAAAAAAGGACATAGGTTGAAGTAGTAAGAAATGATTAAGCACTTATATTTTAACAATGGGCATGGCACTAAACAGATCGAAATAGCAAAACAGGATTTATGTAGCTGACCCCATATAGTGGGGACAAAGCTTAGATGATGTTGGTGATGACGATCACATGGTAAAGGAATATTGCACAAGTGTTGGACATATTAGATTGCATGTGTAATGGCATCTTCATAACTAAATTCCCTAAAAGGCATATTAACCTCTTTTTCTTTTTATTGTTCTACTGACTCAACATTGATCAAGGATATAATTGCAGTTTGACATATAAAGCTGTCATTTTACAGAACAAGACCACAATAATTCTTTGGTTGAAAGAGAGTAAAAAAGATGCACCCAGAATTCTACATTAAACAAAGAGGATTAGGGCTATAAACCACCTCATCTAGAAACATTTCTTTCATGTTTTTTTTTTTTCAAAACAATGGTAACAGGTGACGACATAGCATGGAGATGTTGGTAGGCTACTGAAGTTGAGAAGAAACATTACAACTTGGGCATGGGGTCTTAAAGGGTTCATATGTGGAACATTCTAGACTTCTAGTCACCTTTAGAGTATATCTATAGCAGAACCAAGGTTTTAAATATGGATAACAGGCCAATACACCCCAACCGGCACATGCCACGCATCGACCTGTATCGAGCTGCACTTATATATTTTTTAGGTCTTTTTTTTTTCGAACTGGTTCGCAGGGGGGTCGGTTTAAGGCCCATCTACCCCGAACCAGGACAGACCCTAAAACACCCACTGTAGGGGCATATCGAGGGTTGCCGATACGATACATATCGGCTGATACACCCCGATAGGTTTCAATTTTTTTGATCCACAGAACGCAAATCTGCTCATAAGATAGGATGGTGATGGTTTTAAGGCAGAAAGGTGGAAAAGATAGCAAGTTTCATCCAAATCCAGAAGAGGAAATGCTGCTGGAGTAGGATCTTTCAGGTCAATGCTGTAAAAGTGATGATTAGTTTGGGTTCTAAAAACAAACAGAGACAGGTGGCTGGTCATTTATCATATATAGAACTATTCAGTGTAGTTTATATTAAAGTATTTCAGGTAAATATATACTAGCGTGGAAAGTCATGAATCAAGGAAAAAAACACTAAGCCCACAATAACATGTGTGCATGTATATACAGAACAAGCCTGTTTAGAATTTAGCTTTCAAGGCCCAAAATATAGAGACCTGGCGCAATCTAGAATTGTCCTCAGGATGGTGTTGATTGATTATAGAAAACTTCCAAATGATGATTGGATGGTTGTCAGCACCTTCAGATGGCCACTAGTCCTTCAGGTTTCTCATTAGAGGGAGGTTTCAGAATGTAGTTTCAACAGATTATTCAGGTAAATCTCTAGATTTGCAAATATCCTAGCTGACTCATTTCTGGAGGAGGGGTAGGGAGGTCTGAATTAGTTGTGGGGCCTCAGGCCCAGGGATACAGGGGCTAAGCTATTCACATTGTCTTACATTGTACTAGTTGCAAAGTATGGATGTAATATATACTGTGTTCTGTACCCTGTTGTTGGATCATTTTCTAATGCAGGGACATTCTTACTTTTTCATAATAGTGAACTTTTTATTATTATTGTTTATTTCTGATAGAAATATTCAAATAATATAAAATTTTAAAGGTGAGAAGGTGATGGCAAGAGATGTCATTTCCGCTAAACAATTGGAAGAAAAAGAAACAAAACGAAAATGATTACAAATTTATATATAGATATATATGAACAAGAATAAAAGTAAAAGGAAATAAAAAAAAAATCAGGAAAAAAGACTTTTATAACCTTTTTCATGACTCTGGCTAGTGAGAATGGCTGCATTGACCTCACTAGCTGTCTTCAGACGCTGTGATATGTCCAGAAGCTCTCCAACTGGACAATTGGAGACATCTTCAAATGCCAATAAGGCAACTGTCCTCTCCAACTCTTCTAAGAAGCTTTGCTGCAGATAACTCTAATGTGTTTAAAAGTCCAGTGCATAAAAGGTATACTAAACGTTAAGTAAAAAGAACATCAGATCCATGAATCCAAGTTCTTTGAACAATTAACGTTCATTTATTATGAAGAGAGATTAGGAAAATCTTTCATGTCAATATCAATAGCATATGCCATAAGAGATCTGAGAATTACATTTTCTTCACCCCTTGGTGCCAGCTCCTCCTGAGCAAATTCCAAAGCTTCTTCTACTTTTCCATTGCGAATAAGTTCAATCAGCCTTTGCTGTTGCAAATGGAAAAATAATTGGGGATTTGTATCCAGTATCTGTATGCAGAATCATCAAATCAAGTTACAAAAATAGTAGTATGAATAACAACAATATCAGAGTGATAATATCCAAAAACAAAAGTTATTGGCCCCTTCATGTTAAAAGATTAGTTTTTTTTCCCCAAAAAGCAAGCTACATGATAATATCTCAACTACACTAATTATGTTCAATAAAGGCATACAGGCTTATTACTTTAAGTTCCAATTTTTTATCTCTTAAGTATAGAAAGATGTAGAGGTAAAGAGAACATGATATACTTGACATAGGTAGGCCTGGGTTGGCAATTTGTTAATATTTGAATGAGCTTGGCCCAAAAGCTCAGGCCAAATGCAGTGTGTATTCTTCAAATTGAGTACCCAACTTGCACTCTTATTCACAATTTCCATCAAATTCTATCCTTCCCATGTTCTTATATTCTTTATGTATTCTTGGGAGAGATCTTAAAGTATCTTCAACAATTTTGCCATTTCACTCTTTCCATATACCATAAATTAGCCACTCTCTACAAAACTTAGCCCCTTGATTCAGAAGGAATTTAAATCCATTCACAAAAGTTTTCATTAGCCTCTGTTTGTTTGCAGCATAAATCCAAACCAGATGCAAAATTTGAACCTGGTTCAAATTTGTATGCATTTATATGTAACTATGATTTGCACCACTACCTCGTGAAAATTTTGAACTTTTTGTCCCTGTAAAATTGGCATTACAGAGGCACTAAACAGAAAGAAACAGTGCTGAAAAGAGAAAGAAAGAAAGAGAGAGAGAAGAGAAAGAGAATAGAAGAGAAGAGAGAAGAGAGGAGAGGAGAGAACCACCGAACTGTTTTGAGAGAGATTAGAATTTCTTAATCTTCTCTTAGCAGTCGGTCCAGCTTTATATTAACTTTAGATAATGGATAGAATTACAAGTATGCCCTTCTTTACAAAAAAACAATGGATTTGAGTGTCCTTATTCTAAGACAGAATTATTTAACTACCATGCTGCACATGTACACCCAAAGTAATATTCTCTCAACACTCCCCCCTCGAGCAGGTGTGTATAATATCATATAGACCCAGCTTCTTAGTGATAAAGTCAATACAAAGATGACGAAGGGACATGGTCCATAAATCAGCTAACTGGTCTCCTGTCTTCACAAATGGTATGTCAATATCACTACTCTGAATCTTCTAACAAAGTGGCAGTCTACCTCGATATGTTTCGTTTTCTCATGGAAAATAGGATTTGATGCAATATAAATGGCAGCCTAATTATCGCAATGTAAGTGCATAGGAGTCTTCACTGGAATTCCAATTTCTTGAAGAAGGTTCTTAAGCCACACTAACTCTCCTGTTGCATGACTCATGGCTCTATACTCAGCTTTTGCACTTGATTTAGCCACAATATTCTGTTTCTTGCTCTTCCAAGTATACAATACCTTGTAATTGACCTCCTATCTATTGGTAATCCAACTCAATCAACATCTACGAACCTAGACATAATCAAATGGCCATAATCCCTATAAATAATCCCCATACCTGGTGATCCCTTATGATACTTTATGATTCTGTACACAACTTCAAGATGTGGAACATGTCGAGATCTCACAAATTAACTCACAAACCCCACAGTAAAACAGAAATCTAGATGGGTGGTAGTCAAGTAATTCAGCTTCCCTACAAGTCTCATGTATTGCCCAGGATCATCTACTAACTACCCATGACCTAAAATAAATTTAATAGTGGGATCCATGGGTGTAACAACTGGTTTACACCCCATCATACCTATCTCCTCAAGTAGATCAAACATACACTTATGTTGCCAAAATCTTTAGCATGAAATCTCTCTTGTAAAAAGTGCTTCAATTCATTGATGCCTTGTTAATCACTCCGTTTGATGACAATATAATCTACATAGACAACAAGAATAATGATACCCTCATTAGAAGTCCTGTTGAACACAAAACAGTTAAACTGACATCTATGTAAGCCAAATTCCACAACCAGCCACTTCACTTAACTTGCCAAACCAAGCACGTGGTGATTGTTCCAGACCATACAATGCCTTCTTTAATCTACAAACCATACCCTTATACTCCCCCTGAGCAACAAACCCAGGTGGCCGCTCCATGCACACTTCTTCCATAAGGTCACCATACAGGAATTCATTCTTAACATCTAATAGAGACAAGGGCCAATGAATAGTTGTGGCTAAGGAGATAACAACAGGGATAGAGGTAATCTCTACCAGAGAAAAATGTCTCACCAAAATCTACACCATAAGTCTAAGTAAACCCTTTTGCAACCAAACAAGCTTTAAGTCTACCCACCATACCATCAAAGTTAAACATCACAGCATACACCCATCTATATCTAGTAGGTTGCTTACTAGAAGGAAGAGGAACTAAATCCCATGTGTCACTTTGATAAAGTGCCAACATTTCTTCTTCCATAGTTGTCCCCCACTCAAGATCAAACAAGACTTCTTGTAGGGAGGGATTTAGGAGATTGCAGAAAGGGAAGTAACAAAAGCAAAGGCAGAAAGTGATAATGACTGATAAAAGACAAAGTGACTAATAAGATGAGAAGTACATGAGCGCTTACCTTTGCAAAGGGCAATGGGTAGGTCAAGGTCTAAAGGAGGCTGCAAAACTGGAGTAATAAGTTGTTGTAGAAGGGTCAATGGGACCTACAGACGGCAAGGCAAATGATGTTGAAGCTGGAGCTGACTGTAGATACACCCGTTGAATAGGTGGCCTAGGTAGAATAGTACTAGTGGGTTGTGGAGAAAAGTCCAAAAAGGAGATAGGAAGAGGAAGAGCATCACTCGAAGGAAAAGGAGGGGGATCACTAAAAAATCTAGAGTGGACTCGAGAAAGGTAACATCAACACTAACAAAGTGATGATGGAGGAAGGACTATAACATTCGTACCCTTTCAAAGTTTTGAAAATCCCAAGAATACACACTTCACTGCACGGGGCTCAAGTTTGTTACATAGATGATCAAAAAATGAGCAAAGTAGATACACCCAAAAATGCATAGTGGTAAAGGAAACAAAGGAGCATCAAGAGATAATACATAATGAGGTATCTTATTATGAAGAACTGATCAAACATTCTGTTAATAAGATAACAAACAGAAAGAACATCAGTCCAATAAATTTTTTGCACATGCATCTAAATAAGGAGGACCAGTGTAACTTCTTGTAGATAATTTTTTTGCATTCATCTACACCATTCTATTGTGGTGTATCAACACAAGACGTAGAATTCCATGCTCATTATAAAATTCAGTAAGTGCTAAAGACATGTACTCTTTGGCATTCTCAAATCTCAAATTGAATAACACAAACAGTGGAATCAAACCAGATTTTTATTTCCATAAAGAAAGATTTGAATACAGAGAACAATTCGGACCTCTCTTTTAAAAATCACCAACAAAAGTAACAAAATATTTTAACTCCAAATAAGGACACTACAAGACAAGGACCCCAAATATCCAAATGAACTGAAAAGGCTTTGACACACAACTTATAGCACGAGGAGGAAAAATGGCTCAATGATGCTTGCTAAGCTAACATGCATCTCACTCAAAATTAGTGTTGGATGGAAGTGAAAGAACCATGACAAGAAGACTTTGCACTAAATGATGACACAGCCAGCAATGATGTTGAAAAGGAGACACATCAGAAGTAGAAGACTCAAGCGCAGCATGTCCTAAGCCACCTTGTAAATGG
This sequence comes from Nelumbo lutea, assembly GCF_056320005.1. Lineage (NCBI taxonomy): Eukaryota > Viridiplantae > Streptophyta > Magnoliopsida > Proteales > Nelumbonaceae > Nelumbo > Nelumbo lutea. The sequence continues at coordinate 138,320,356 of NC_142684.1, read as the reverse complement.
TAAAGGCCGCCAGATCCAACTCCTCCACCAATTTGCATCTTTGTCTTTAAGTCTTGAAAAACACAATAAGGAAGAAAGGTAATAGAACAATTTAGTGACTTTGTAAGCTTACTCGTTGGCATAAGACTGAAAGGGAACTAAGGAACATAAAGAATAGATGATAATGAAAGTTGGGTTGTTGGGTTCACCTGTCCTATGGCAAATACTGTAAATTTATATCCATTAGCAAGAGTAACATATTGGGCATGAAAAGAGTTGTGAAACTAGTGTTGTAAATCTAGGATTTGTATAAGAAAGAGAGAGAAAGAGAGAGAGATAGAAGAAGAAGAAGAAGAAGAAGAAGAAGAATGTGTCGAGTGGTGTATTTTCTGTTACTGTTCACACCCTCAAAAGGCATTTTATATTTTGAAACAAAAAAATTACCAGGAGGTCCCTACTTGGGCGCCCAAATACAAAGAGAAGAGGAAAAGACTAAAAACACCCTTGCCTAAACTTTCTCAACACTCCCCCTCAAGCTATGCATATATGTCAATCATGCCCAGTTTGGTAATGTTCTTAGCAAACTTTGGGTGGTGAACACCTTTAGTGAGGCAATTGGCTAGTTGGTCTTCCAACCTTACGAAAGGAAAGCAAATCTCTCCACTACAATTTTTTCTCTAATAAAGTGTTTATCCACCTCAATATGTTTTTACGATCATGTTGAACAGGATTGTGGGCAATATTTATGGCTACTTGATTGTCACAATATAGTCTCATTAGGATACCCGCTTGGATGCCCATCTCAGTCAATAAGGTTTTCAACCAGATTAGTTCAGACACTCCATAAACCATTGCCCGGTATTCTGCCTCAGCACTAGAACGAGTAACCACAGAATGTTTCTTACTTCTCCATGAAACCACATTGCCTCCGACTAATGCACAATAACCAGATGTAGATCTTTTATCATCAATGGACTTTGCCCAATCAGCAATTCAGCATTTGTGTAAGCCTCAACCTTTAGATGGTTATGATTGGAATACATCCCTTTACCAGGGCATCCTTTCAAATAGGCTAAAATTCTATTAACTGTCTTCATATGAGAGGTCCTAGATTCATGCATATATTGCCTAACCACTCTGATAGCAATAGGATATGTCAGGTCTGGTCAAACAAAGATACAAAAGGCGGCCCACCAATCTCTAATATACCCCTCTATCTGGAAGAGCTTTTCCTTTAGTAGCACTCAACTTGTGGTTGGGATAAATTGGAGTTTCTATAGGTTTACACCTTAATTTCCCAACTTCATGAAGCAAGTTGAGTACATATTTCCTTTGTGACAGAAAAACTCCCTTCTGATCTTGCAACTTCAATGCCAAGATAGTATTGGAGATCACCAAGGTCCTTAATCTCAAATTCGAAAGCAAGGAAGGACTTTAACTAGGAGATATCTGTGATATCATCGCCTATCACAACAGCGTCATCAACATATGCTATCAACATTGTTACTTCCATCAATTCTTCTAATGAATAAAGTGCGATCTGCCTAAGATTGAGAAAACCCAATCATTAAGATAGCATTTCTAAACTTGTCAAACCAAGCTCTAGAAGATTGCTTGAGCCCATACAAGGACTTCTTCAAGCGGCAAACTTTTCCTTCACTATTAGGAAAACTTACCAAGTCATAAATCCATATACACTTCCTCTTGTAAGTTCACATTAAGGAAGGCATTCTATACATCCATTTGATGTAAAGGCCAAGATTAATGGGCAGCAAGAGACATGATCACACGATTAGAGTTCATTTTAGCAACTAGAGCAAAGGTTTTCAGATAATCAATGCCATAAATTTGTGTATATCCTTTAGCTACAAGCCAAGCTTTGTACCTCTCAATTGAGCCATATGCCTTGTGCTTAACAGTGTAGACTCACTTACACCCAACAGGAATTTTATCCTTAGGACAAGGAACAACCTCCCAAATTTGGTTCTTTATAAGGTCCTCCATCTCTTGATTCATAGCTTCCTTCCAGTGAGGGGACTGCATTGCCTCCGTAACACTACTAGGGATAGAAACATAAGATATGGCAGAAATATAGGCACAATAAGAAGGTGAAAGAGCATCATAAGACACATAGTTAGTAATAAGATACTTGCTATAGGTCCTCTTCCCTTTTCAAATGGCAATAAGAAAATTAAGGTTAGGATGAGTAATAGAATTATCAAGAGGTTCAAGATTACCTAAGTCCAGAAGATCAAATTGTAAGGGCATTCTACTTCAGGAGTCACCCTTTTACTGCACCTGATAAAAAACTACTGCCAAAGCCGAGGCTGATACACAGGAGGAGGAGGAGGAGGAGAAGGAATACCATCGTTACAAGGAAGAGAGGGAGGACAATGAGGAACAAAAGAGACAAGGACAGGAAGGCAAAAGGGAGTCCAATCTTCACTTGCATTCTCCCCCTGAAGAGAATGATGGGATGAGTGAAAAAAAAAAAGATGACTCCAAAAAGGTAACATCCTTAGAGACATATCTCTTTCCAAAGAGAGCATCAAAGCATCTATAGCCTTTTTAGACAGGAGAGTAATCAAGGAAAACACATTTAACTTACGATCAAACTTATACCAAGAAGGACTCATATCATTAACAAAACCAACACAACCAAAGATTTGGGGAGATTAAAAGGAGGTTCATCAAGAAAGAGAAGTTGATGAGGAGACTGAAGATTAAGGATCCTTGAAGGAAGTCTATTGATGAGATACACAAATGTCTCAACAGCATCAACCCAGAAACGAGTGGAAACATGAGTCTGAAATAGTAAACCTCGAACAACTTCATCCACATGCCTATTCTTCCTTTTGGCTACCCCAATTTGTTGTGGAGTATGACTACATTAACTTTGGTGAATAATGCCCCAATCTTCAAGAAATCTATGCAAATGATGTTCAAAGTATTAATTGGCATTGTCAGATCTTATTATCTAACTTTTTCCTCAAACTGTGTCTCTACCATATTCATGAAATTTTGAACCATCATAAGAATTTCATCTCGACTTTTCATCAAGTAGAGCCATGTATACCGACTGTAGTCATCAATGAAGAGGATGAAGTACTTATACCCACCCATGCAAGGGATAGCATATGGGCCCCAAACATCAGTATGGATCAAATGAAAAGCAACATTACTTCTTTTACAAATTGCTGAATATGTGGTTCTACATTGTTTTGATAGATGGAAAACTTTACATTCAAGGTTCAACTTTAACACTGAATCTAATAAGTTTGGAAACAAAAGTTTTACAGAATTGAAAGACATGACCAAGACGACAATGCTATAATTTCAAAAGACTCATTTTCTCATTTGAACAAGACTTAGTCTGGCCCGATAATCCATACTCTGAAGGTCCATCAAAAAGGTAGACTCCATCAACTTCACGCCCACTTCCAATCATCTTCCCCATGCTCAAGTCCTAAAAACACAATGGGTAGGAAAAAAATGTCACTGAGCAATTATGGGATTTTCTAAGAGAACTAACAAACAACAAACTTTTATGTAACTAGGGCACATGAAGAACATATTCAAGAGAAAGGTTATGAGTGGGTTTGGCTTCACCCTGACCCAAAATAGGGGTCTAAAATCCATCAGCAACAGTAATCTTGCCCTTCCCTGGAGTTTACTTATATGAGATAAAATGTGAAGGCATACCAGTCATATGGGTACTGGCCCCAGAGTCTACAATCCATGGAGGCATGGACTAGAAGATGTGGAACAAGCAAGTGTAGTACATGTATTAGCGTATGAACTAGATGGATTACTAGGTCCAGAACCATATGAGGAGGATGCACCACCCTTTTCCAGTTGCAATAGCATATTCCTAAGTTTGTCCATTACACCAGAGGAGTCAGGGATATCAGATGGTTGAGCATCATTACCAACTATAGCCAAGTGAGCATATCCCTTCTTCCTGGTTTTGTATTTTTCTGGTTTTAAATGAAGACTGAGCTTCCAACACCTTTCCTTAGTATGTCTTGGCTTTTTGCGATAATCGCAAACCACATCCTCAGCCTTCTCAATAACATGGTGCTTACTAGTATTTTGCTTGGATCGATATAACATAAAGGCAGAGTGATCAATCATAGGAGGTTGCATCATGGCTGTCCTACTCTCTTCCCCTTGTACAAGGGAGTACACGGAGGCAAGAGTGACAATGCCGGCACTAAGAATATGTTGCCTAGTAAAATGAAACCCCATATTCAAGCTAGCTAAGAAATCAAAGACTCCATTCTCATCTATGTACTTTCAATATTGCTCACCATCTTCAGGGTCCTTCCATACAAGAGCCTTCAAGTGATCCATTTCTTCCCAGATAGACTGTAGAGAAGAGAAATACATAGAAATAGATCTCTCCCCCTGGCGCATACTGCAAGCTTCCCTCCGAAGTTGGTACACTCTAGCAATATTGTTAACTTGGGAATAGGTGGCAACAACTCTATCCCAAATATCTTTGGCCGTTGGAAGAAACATGTAGTTGTTAGACAGTGTATACCCTTAGCTCCAATCAGATTGATGTACAGATACATTTATTGTAAATAAATAAAAGTACATTATTGTTTCATGTTGACTTTGGTATGTTTCTGTGAAATTACCCCTTAAACTGGACACTTATGAGACTTGTGTTAGTTTAGAATATTCTCAGCCATTGGATAGACTTGGGGAGTTTATCCTGCCAAGGTTGACACTGATGTGCTGCCAAAGAAGCTAGAGCAGCTTGTCTCAACTGCCAGGGTTAGACCTGAAGCACATGTAGTGTGTGTTTGTTTGAAATACTGAACTTAGACCATTTTCTAGTTATGCCCTGAACCTTGAAGACTGATGGGCAAAACTGAAAAGTTACACATAACGCCTAGACTTGATTATGGTACTACACTGGGTGTCGGATTGGGCTATCTTTGATATGCCAATTAGTGAAATCCTTTGTGGGTCAAAACTTGGGTATGTTGGGGCAGTCTGAGAATTCACTTAAGTGGGTGATCATAGTGATAGGATCAGTCCCTTTGTCGGATAAAGTGAATGATCAAGATTGCACTCTCTCTGATGGAAACCTAAACTGCAGCAGTGGATTTCAACCGTATTTGAGATTTGGTTTTGCAAAATATATTTATATGATATATATATTATGTTTTAAGAAAAGTGTTTGCAAAAGGTTTTAATTCCTAGGATCCATCCGAGCAGAGATTGTGACACTGCACCTTAAAGTCAGGGGAGTGGTCCTTTCCTGTCGGGCAGTGTTTGATCATCGTGGACTGAGAGATTAAGTGTAAAAGACCATTAAGGGCTAAATACCTGATGGGTTATGTCTTATTTAAGTCCATTATCCTTGGGTCTTCATAGGATGGATGGATTCAATGATCATTTAACTATAAATGTTGGGCCCATCTGAGCCCATAGTGATGAGCTCAGGGGTTCACTACGTTTGGCAGTGAATTTGGCCAGCCCTTTTCACAGAGGCTAGGTCGAACCCATGTGGGCTTTTGTGAGGTCATTGTGGGGTCCCACGTCATACAAATCTAACCTAAATAAGCCAACAACACTCTTGGGTCATGAGCCACTTAGCTAATGGGCCTAAAGCCCATGATTAATATGATTAATCAAAATGTCACATGGGCGAATGTGGGTTTGGATATGGGTATGGAGTACCCATTCTCTTAAGAGGATAAGACCTATCTAATGATAGAGTCCAGATCCAAATAAAGATTTGGATAAACCTCCTAATTCGATTATGATAGAGATCGAACTGCTCATTGTGACTCTGCAATTCAGCATTCTCTCTTCTCCTGTTGTCGCCCAAGAAACTCTAGTTCGACCTCACCTTTTTGGGACTGATCTTGATCAGTTCTTTCTCTAATTTTTGCAAGAAAAATACAAAGAAAAATCATGCTCACCTCCCTTGTTCGATCCAAAGTGTTGGGTTGCAGTTTTGCTGAAAACTACGTTGCTGAACCAACTTCACTTCAAACTGTGCCATCTTTAGTGGAAGCGGATTTTAGGGATTGATTTGGGCGTGAACTACCACCTTGGGAGATACACTTGTGGAATCCATATCAGGTATACATCTCCCTCTTGTTCAATTTCAAATCTGATCCGGTTTCAGTGCAAGATCGATCCTAGAAAAATGCAATTTTTCGAAAATCAAGGAATTCGATTCCCGAAAGGTTAAAGAAATTTTTGAAATTTCGCCAACCATCTTGCATGGTTCGGCCATCCATATGATGGATCCTAACCTTCCTTCAATAGTTTTGGGAAATATGGGGTTGCATTGAGCAAATCAACCATGACATTACAAGGGAGTTGTCCTATTCCCACTTTGCATATTTCGAATCTTCCAGGTTTGGCTTCACTTCCTTTCCTGTGATGATTCCTAGTTTACCTCTCCTAGTGATGGTAAGTTTAGAAGATTGAGACCACTCTAAAAAATTGGTTCCATCAATTTTAACAATAGTTACTATACCACTAGAAATGTCTACACTTCCTGGGCGCACACTAGAAACCATCTATACATCCTTAGATGATTCTATATTCTCTCAAAACACTTTCACGTCAACCAAAAGGGGCCCCCAATACTTAACCACAACTAAGGACCCAAGAAACTAGGTCATCACACGGTTAAGAGACAAAAAAAAAGACCAGAAAACTAGGTTGGCGACAAAACAAAGGAAGAAGAAAATCTCCCAAAAACTGTCGAGGGATTAGAAAAGTACGGAACCACTTCCCATTGCTCCCAAAGTGAAAAACGACCTGAATGGTCTAGGTTTTGCAGCAAAACTGATTAAACATAGTGTATAAGGCTCAATATCAGATCTAGAATTTCTGCAATTTCCTACTTGAAAAACCCACTAAAAATCACAAAAGCTTCGAATAGAAACAAGAGTCATATCAAAAATCTTCTAAAATCAGGGCAAATCAAACCATGTAGGATCCATGTACTGTCACTAACACTTGTACGGACTGATGACGTCATCCGGCAGTGATCTGACGTCAGTCGTTCATCTCGTGGAAGAGAGTCAGCAGGAAAGGTACTCTCAAGTGCCTTTACCCGCTCTAATACCACCAAGTTGTTAAACTAGTGTTGTAAATCTAGGGCTTGTATGAGAAAGAAAGAAAGAAAAAGAAAAGAAGAATGTGTCAAGTGGTGTGTTTTTTGTTACTGTTTACACCCTCAAAAGGCACTTTATATTTTGAAACAAGAAATTACAAGGAGGCCCCTACTTGGGCGCCCAAATACAACGAGAGTACAAAGAGAAGAGGAAAAGACTAAAAACACCCTTACCTAAACTTTCTCAACAAGAAGACAAAGGAGTTACGTGAGAAAAAGTGAATGAAATGCTTGAGATGTGATCTATAGCTCCTTTGTCACTACTATGGGGGGATACAAGTATTTCTTGTTATTTGTTGATAATTATTCTAGTTTCTCTTGGGTGTATCTCATGCGTTCCCGTGATGAGGTCCCTACTTTGACCCTTGCCTTCCACCAAATGGTTCTCACTCAATTTGGGGTGAGGATCAAAACTTTCATATCTAATAATACCAAGGAGTACTTCACTAAACCATTGAACTCGTACTTCCTTGAATATGGGGTTATTCATCAAAGCACGTCCTTATACCCCTCAGCAAAATGGCATAGTTGAGAGAAAGAATAGGCACATCCTTGAAGTTGCAAGAAGCATTATGCTTAATTCAAATGTCCCTATACGTTTGTGGGGGGAATGCCATTCATGTGGCTATGTATCTCATTAACCGAGTTCCCTCTCGTGTCCTGGATATGAAAGCTCCCTTTACTTTATTGTATCCTGAGAAAGACTTGTTTACTATCCCTCTTAAAGTCTTTGGGTGCACATGTTTTGTTCAGATTTTGGGGCCTAATCGTTCTAAATTTGATCCAAAAGCTTCCAAATGCATTTTTCTCGATTATGCACAAAATCAAAAGAGATATTGGTGTTATGACCCAATTTTTGGTTCTCGATTTGTCTATGGATGTTACCTTTTTTGAGGATGTTCCTTTTTATCCAAGAGTTTCATCTCAAGGGGAGAGAGAAGAGAGGGTGTTGTGTCTATTCCTGAAAGTTCCCCTTCCTATTCCTCTTCTTGAAAAGGAATTATGTCGGGAGAATCATTGTCAGAAATGTAAGGAGTTGAAGGTTTTCCATAGGAGGTAGAGGCGAGTTGATCTTGGTGCTTTTGATCAGCCCAAGCCAGTTCCAATTTCCTTTGCAGCACCCGATCCAGATACTAGCGCTTCACCTTCCACTCCTGAGACTACCACCACAAAGTCATTGCCTTCTACTAATGATCTTGACCTTCCCATTGCCGTCCATAAGGGAAAACAGAGATGTACCACATCCATTGCTCATTGCATATCTTAGTTTCTCTTATATGCCCACCTTTCCCCATCCTATAAATCCTATTTGGCATCCATTTTTGCTAATATCCATTCCTAAAACCATGCAGGAAGCTCTCTTTGTGCCTAAGTAGAAAGATGCAATGAAGGAAGAAATAATGCACTCATTAAAAATGAGACATGGGAGTTGGTGGATCAACCTAAGGGAAAGAAACTAGCTGGGTGTAGATGGGTGTTCACTATGAAGCATAATGCAGATGGATCTGTTGAAAGATATAAAGCCAATCTTGTTGCAAAGGGGTACACACAAACCTACGGCATTGATTATTTTGAGACCTTTGCACAGGTTGCTAAGATGAATAACATTTGTGTTCTGTTATCACTAGTTGCAAACTTTTCATGGCCCATGTTCCAAATGGATGTCAAGAATGCTTTCCTCAACGGTGATTTACAAGAGGAATTGTATATTAGAGGTGTAAAATGGGTTGTGCACACGGGCCATGCCGGACCGCAGGCCGTCCCAGGTCATGCCTCCCTACCCTAGGATATTTTGGGGGGTAGGCCAACACAGCTCATGGCCCAAGCCCGTATGGGCCCATGTCGGGCTGGTCCGTCAGCTGAGCCTTGGGCCAGGCCGGGCTATATACCGGGCCAAAGTTATTTATTTAAAAAATTGAAAAAAAAACTTTAATTTTTAATTTTATATGAATTTTGATGTATACAATTGCTTATATATACAATAATTAAATAAATAAGTATAATAAAATTGAAAAAAAGAATTGTTTATTTTATTAATATATTATATGCTATATAAAATGTATATGGGTTGAGCCGCGAGCCAGGCTGGGCCGCTGACCTGAAACCCCAAGCTCAGCACGGCCCATTGGCCCATACAATCATGCCGGGCCACAATACGACCCATGGACCATCGGGCTAGGCCGGCTCAAAATCGTGCCAGGCCGCAGGCGGCACGGCCCGATTTACACCTCTAGTGTATATGGAGTTTCCCCCTAGTTTCTATGATATAGATGCAGGCAAGAAAGTTTGCAGACTCAAGAAGGCATTGTATTGTTTAAAACAATCTCCAAGGGCTTGGTTTGACAGGTTTAGTCTTGCTATGGAGAAATTTGGGTATATATAGGCTTACTCAGACCACACACTTTTCATCAAGAGGAGTGGCTCCTCTCTAACACTTGTTGTATATGTAGATGATATTGTGGTAACAAGCAATGATGTTCATGAGATTAATTCCCTCAAGCAATTACTTCACAAAGAGTTTGAGGTGAAAGATGTGGGTCATCTCTGATATTTTCTGAGAATTGAGGTGGCTAGATCTAAACATGGTATTTTAATTTCTCAGAGGAAATATGTCCTTGACCTTTTGGAGGAAACAGGAAAATTGGGAGTTAAACCTACAGATACTCCCATTGAATTGCATCATAAGATAAGTGCAAAAGAATGTGAACCTCTTGATGACAAGACCATGTATCAACGGCTGGTTGGGAAACTTCTGTATCTTTGTCTAACTCGGCCTGACATTTCTTATGTTGTCAGTGTTGTTAGTTAGTACATGCACTCTCCAAGAACCACTCATTTGTTGGTTGTTGAGGATCCTAGCATATCTCAAGAGGTGTCCAAGTCATGGAATACTCTTCAAGAATAGTGGTCATATGAAGATTGAGGTGTACACTAATGCAGATTGGGTTGGATGTGTAGATGATAGGAGATCTACCTCTGGGTACTATGCCTTTGTTGGAGGAAATCTGGTTTCATGGCAAAGTAAGAAACACAATGTAGTAGCTCGTTCAAGTGCTGAAGCAGAATGCAGATCTATGGGGCTCATGGAGGGACAGAAATTCTATGGCTGAGATCCTTACTTGAACTTGGAATTGAGCATGAGAAGCCCTTAATGTTGTATTGTGACAATCAAACTGCTATTAATATTGCCCATAGCCCAATACAGCATGACAAGACAAAACACATTGAGGTGGATTAACACTTTATTAGGGAGAGAGTAGCCTCCCAAGAAGTGTGCTTGCCATATATTGCCTCTGATATGCAGCTGGCTGATATCTTCACCAAGGCCATCCCCAAAGTCAAGCTGGAAACAGGTTTACACAAGTTGGGAATGCTCAATATCTATTCCCAACTTGAGGGGAAGTGTAGAGATGTAGTTAGGGATATCTAGTTGGTTCTATTTGTTCTAGGGATACCTTATTTGTTTTGTTTCAGACTGTTGTACTTGTTTTTTTCTCTCTGTCACAGCCGACGGGTATTTTTTGTCATTGTATCTTATTTTTTTCTCAAGTAATATAAAAGCCAATAAGGGGGCAGCAGAACCAATTTATTCTGCTCTCTTTTTCTCATTCCTTCTTCTCCTCTTCCTCTTTTCTTCTCTTGAACATATTCGAACTTAGGACTGCTGCAGCTGTGTTTCAGTAACATAAAGGTTGTGGGGGCCATAACACCTGATTTTACCTCCATTCTATCCCACTTTTCTAAAAAGGATGGGAGCACCACTAGATTTTACCAACCTGGTCACTCTCACAGCTCACAACTCACCTGTCACATCACTATTAAACACTTCACAGCATTAATCACCTTTCCAAATCATCACAGCATCAGTCACTACTCCAATAAAAACATCACTCCACAACATTCCCTCTTGGTTTCAACCCACTAGAGGGATACATACTTCACCATTCACATATCACAGCAGCAGTGATGGTTAAAACCATCACTAATCACCAAGAAAGCTTTCTAAATCTGGTCTGATCCCCTGTAGCAGTGAGTATCAGTCCTCTAAAAGGAAACCCAAAGTAGATCAACTATGAAAAGAAGCCCTAACAAATCTCTTTCACGTCTCCTGCTCTAATACCATGTAAAATATGGTATTACCAAGGCACTAAACATCAAGAAACAGTGCTGAAAAGAGAGAGGAGAAAACCTATTTTGAGAAAGATTAGAATTTTTTAATCTTCTCTTAGAAGTCATCCCAGTTTTAATATTAACTTTAAATAATGGATATAATACAAGTATGTCCTTTATGAAAAACAGTGGACTGGAGTGTCCTTGTTCTGAGATAGAATTACTTAACTACCCTGCCAGCTGCCGCCCATGTACACCCAAAATAAGGTTATTTTAGCAGTCCCAATTGCATTTATTGGCAGTCCAAATTTTGCATCCCAAAAACAGATGCAAAATTCGCACCACCTTCATCCTACCTTCTCTCTCTCATATAAAGTTGGGACCACATCATTTTACTCCTCCCAAACAATGTTACCATCATTTACTCTCATATAAAGTGGAGACCACATCATTTTACTCCTCTCAAACAAACAAAACAAAGTAAAACCTAAAACAAAAGCAAACTGTGACTTGCACTCAGCATCTCAGCCCATTTACATTCTCATACATTTGCACCAATTCAAATGAAATTTGCATGGCAAACATTGCAGTGCAAGTGCAAATTCTGGTTTACTTTTGCTTCAGATTTAACTTCATTTTATTTGTTTGTGAGAATTAAAATAGAAAGTAGAATGATGTGGTTCTCACCTTATATGAAAGAGAATGGAGGTAAGAGGAGGATTACTTGTTTGGGAGTGAGAAAGGAAGCAAGATAATATAGTCCTAACTTATATTAGAGAAATTAAGGTAGGAAGAAGGTGGTGCAAATTTTGTACAAGTTTTTGAGATGCAAAATTTGCACTACCAATGAATGCAAACTGCAAATGAGACAAAGTGTAAAAATTTTATATCAGACCATAATTACAAACAAACGAATGCAAAACTGAATCGGATGCAAAATTTATATCAAGTTTAGATTTGCAATACAAAGAAGCAGAACCTTAGGAACATCTATAATTCTATATCCTTCAATTCACCCTAAAAATGAAGAAAAAGCCATAAACCTCTTCAGCCACACAACATTAAAAAAAAACTAACAATGTTTAGAAAACTGGAGCAAATAGGCCGATCGGACCAATTGAACCATGACATGGGCTCCTGTCCAGTTTGGTCATACCCCCAAAACCGGAATATGTTAAAACTGACCATGTTGACCCAACCAATCCAACAAGAAAATCAATGAACCGATCCCAATTTTACAAAATCGGCCATTCTTGTGAAATTTTTTAAACTTTCAGAGGCCATAACTTTGCACTTGGTTGTCTGATTCGAGTGTTCTTTTTTTATTTTGGGTAACTTTGATCTATGTGTTTTCCCCACTATTTTTGCCAAAAAATGCCTTATATTGACCTTAAATCTTAATTTTTAATATAAAAATTGAAACTAAAATAAAAATACATGTTATAGCAGAATATAATTATATATTTTGAATATATTATATAATTAATATCATTATGTATATATTATATAATTATATACAATATATATTACATCATCATGGTTTCACCTTCAATTCGACCCCAATTCAATCTCTTCCTTTTCCAGGATGATGCTCAGTTATATTCTCTGAACATTGAAAAATAAATAAATAAATATTTGCTAGATTTCTCTATTTTCTTGCACATCATACACCTAATGTAGAATTCAGAGTTCAAATTTTAGAGTTTTCCCAAGGTCAAGTTCTTGCTCAATGCCACCAACCATATAAAAGCTTCCACTCAAGCCCCAAGGGGGAACAAAGAAGCATTAAATTTTGCCCATCCTAGAGTGAGATGGCACTACACCACCACCAACTCCCTACCACAACCACCATCAAAAAATTAAAGAGAAAAGAACAGCTTGTTGTAGAATGAGCTCATAATATATTACAATAGATGGACCTACCATTTAGGCTAGCCCTATCATGGTTCTAAGCTTCCATTAAGACTGAATTATTTCCACTGAAATGTCCCTTTTCCCATGACACTTTTTTTATAAGCAACAAGGTAAAAATATTCATTCAATACCAAGCTGCACCCAAAGTATGTAACCAAAAAGTGTTGAAGTTCTTGTTAGACTTTAAACAAAACCCTCCAATAAACTCCTTTTGTTGAAGTTCTTGTTAGACTTCAGTTACTTGTATTTTTATTTTAGTTTTTCCTTGTGAACAGTAAAGCGTAGAAACCCTTTAGTAATACTAAAAATGAATGCTAATTGACAAAAAGTAGAAAAAATAAAAGTGCAATAAAGAACACTCCTACAAAGGAGGAAGGGCTGAACTACAAAGGCCCACCCTCTAATAAACATGAAACTTTAAGTCTACACCCAGGTAGAACACATCCCATTAAAATTCAACCATATTAGCTCCTTCAAGTGAAAGAGAATTTGCTGGTCTTCTAACCCATCCAAATAAGGTTTTCATTCTATAGGCCAGCGATCTCGCCTCCCTAATGATGAAGCATCCAGACAGAACAGAAGTCTATGATATACACTGTAAATGGAAAATGATAGGGACCACTACCCCCCCACCCCCAAAGCCAATCAACACAGCTTTTACACCAATTTGAATCAGTTTACATTCCTCTTATCCCCTGACCTTCAATCGAACTAGAGATTAATGGCATTCAGTGGGATGGTGAATCGGTGATAGAACCACAACGAGGAAACAGTGGCTCTAGTAGTCGAAGATGAGGCCAGCTATGTTGCCCAGATACAGCAAAGACACATCTGGAATCCTGGATACAGTTTTGGATACAGAATTTGCACTAAAATTTGAAGTATTTGACACAATATGGAACCCTTGTAGAAGAATCCAGGAATCACAATCCTCTAATGGCACTGTCAATGATGAAGTCACTAAATTTCTCCATTCTTCTTGCCTGGTTTACCATCCAACTATGATCAAGTCAAAAGGGCTATTTACCAAAGCTGGTTATAGTTCTAACCTCCAGCATTTTTGTAGAAAGTGGCCACCTTCGAACTCAAACCTGTCTTCTCATGCTTTTCAGTCCAAGTTTTTATCACTACACCAAGAAATGGCACCTTGTGATTAAGTCAATTGCTCACTTACCTTTAATTGTTTTAACCATTATGTTACATTCATAGCATAAGGAACGCAAAAAAATTTTTTTTGGAAAATGGTAAGGTAAAATTTATTCAAAAAGAAAGAAAAATATACATGAGGTTTACAAAAAACAAAACCCCAAAGAAGCCCAAAACGAACCAGCTACAACCTGAGCCCAGAGCTCAAGGGCCACAAAACAACACGATAAGCACCAACGAGGAGATCTGAAACCAAAATCCTCAGCCTAGACTAAAAACTCCCAGCCTAATAGACCTCCGAATAAAGAAAGAGCATACAAACACTCAATTAACAGCCCAAGATATTTCTTCCTCTACCTCTTCTACCCCTTCCCCTGATGCAACGGGCTCCACGAGGAGGAGGGGTAACAACCGGTAGATCACAACAATCTCTCAATAGTTTGAATTTCCTATTTCTGACCGGCAGAACTGACGGTGTAGAAGACACGTCTGACCAGGAACTTTCTGTCTCCAAATCTGACTCCGGCTCCGAGCTCCTTGCAGACTAAGGATTATGAACCTTTACATCACGGACGAAATAGGAACTGATCCAATCTCGCAACTGAGGCTCTTGCTCCGCAGATATTAATAAAAGTAACGAGACAGAGGGCATATTTACATTGAAGAATAATAAAAGCGAAAGATAGGTCATGCATGACTATTATATATAGGCTATTTTGATCATCTTACATGTTTTTTGTAGGAACTAGCCTAGTAGTTTGTGTTTAAAATTTCAAAGTCAGTTAGGAGTTATTGAGTTTTCCTATGATAGTGGCAATTCTATAATTTTTGTTTTTCCTGGTTCTGGTAGGACTAGCCGCTAGGGCTGTTCATGTAATTTTATGAACTGACCAAACTGAACCAACTCAACCCGAAATAATCAGTTTTAAAAAAGAGCTCGTTGGTTTCGGTTTAGTAAATACTAAAAAACGACAAATTGGTTCGGCTGTGAATATATATCTATGTAAACCGAGAACCGACTGATAATATTACATAAGAAAAACATGGGATGCCAAATGTGGGGTTTGTGGTAGATATCCCAAAAAAATTTAACTTTTCCCATGACCAGTATTCTTTCTCACGTCTGACACCTCTTCTCTTCCCCACTTATTGTCACCTCAACTAACACGTCTTACATCTCCCATCAACTTTTAGTCAATAACTTTTCAATTGAAAGTCGTACCCACAGTACTGTACCATCATCATTACAAATGGTCAAAACAATTTCTTGGGAATATACACACATCCATCTCCTTTATTCAGTTAACCATTTATACCGACCAATGTGTAAAACAAAATTTCAATCGGTTTTATCTCTTTTTCGATCGGTTTCGGTTGGTTCAATAGTCAAACCGGTAATAGCGGTTCAGTTGGCATAAATAAATGAAACCAAACCGAACCGATCCATGTACAGCCCTGCTAGCCACCCCCATAGTGTCTACATATGTGTAAAGTGCAAAAATACATGAGGAGATATTCAAATGATATTTAAGTGATTCATCTACATGTTATGCTCAGTGTTTTAAAAGGCGTGGGAGGCGTAAAACACCCTGAGGCGTATGCCAGAGGCGCTGACACCTCTGAGGCGTACACCTCAGGTGCAAGAGGCGTACGCCTCCTCTTGCGCTTTTCTCAGGAGGCGTGCTAGAGGCGTATGCCTCTTGCGCCTCATGCATGCCTCACGCCTCTAGGTAGTGGAACGCCTTGCGTCATGCCTCCGCGTTTTAAAACACTGGTTATGCTTATGGTGAGTGATTCTCATGCCTTAGAGTGGTTCTTTTTGAGGAAATTAATACAGAAGTTTGTATTAGAACTCAAAAGATGAAGCCCATGTATACTGAGGGGCTGTACAATGGGGGAATGTACAAAATTCAAAGTATAACAATGCATGGGTAAAAAGATTTTCACAGTATAAGTTGTGAGAGACACCCCTGAATCTTCTAGATCTGTGTAACCAAGAATGAAGGATGCATCTAATTTCCTTCTAAGCTCATCAATACTGCAGCTCTTATGTTCAAAAAAGCAGGTGGTCCTTTTACCCAAAATCATCCAAAGAACATCTGGTGAAAGTAGTTCCCAAATGATACAACCCCTGGCACTAAGACCACCCACACACCAGCCATTTTAAAAGGGCTTCTAAGGTCTCCAGGTGACAGAAGCAGGCTCCAAAAGTATTGAGATCTACAGCCCAGATGGATGTTGATATTTTTCAATGGAGGAAGAGGTAATTGTGATATAAGCAGTTTCTTGACATAACACACAGTTGCTGTTTTCTATCCTCATTCCCCTGATTAGTAGCTTATCAACAGCAAGGAATTTCTTAACCAAGAGTTGAACATCTCTAAAGGCCTGATTTGATTCAAGTATGTTTATTCAAGTTTATGTTGAAATCCGAATTTTTCTGTTTCAATAGTTATCATCCTTTCATGTGAAACAATGTCAGATTGCTCCCATATTTGGATGCCACCATAGACCTTTACAACCTTTCAACATAACAAATATAATCCCAAAAACCATGAGTACATTACATCATTGAGACTATAGTTGCAATAGTTGAATGACAAGACTCATATTGTCTTCTCTTCTGAGCAAATAAAAGTTTTTGACACGGTTGAAATTGTCTAGAAAGTTTATATTTTCAAACTTGAGCATCTTTCTGTAGCAGATTGAGTACTTTTTGGAGCATCCAAAACCTAATATTGTCTTCTCCTTTGAGCAAATAAAAGTTTTTGACAGGGCTGAAATCATCTAGCAAGTTTATATCTTCAAACTTGAGTAGATGTTTTAGCAGATTGGGTACTTTTTGGAGCATCTTCAACAAATTATCCAACAGCTTCTTATAGAGTATAAGGTTCTTTAGGGGTCCTTGCTTAGGTTTACTAAGATTTGGTAGAACATAGCAAAAGCCAAAGTTCAAATAAGACAATAAATTGAGTACTTATCAAAAAACAAAAAAAAAAGCTACAAGTTTGAGTTTTAGTCCTCTTGTGTAATGGAAAATAAAACAACAGATATTTTCATTTTTCTTTTCTTTTTCTTTTGGATATTTCATGGACATTTGGTTGTTTGCTATTAGGACAAACTGTAAAGAATGCAGGGTTTGGAGTCATCGATATTTTTGTTTATGATAATCTAGATCTTGAAGGGCATATAATCGAAAGATATATGTAGTTGAACATGCAAACTGCAAGTAATCCTCAGACAAACCAGATGGATACTAGAAGTCTAGAATTAGTTTAATAAAATCATAATATCAGCTTATTAAGACGCTACAGACAGAAGTGACATGTGAGACTTGATTGTTAAAAAATTACAATCAAAATGGCACCAGAAGAAAAATCTATCTAGCTAATTATCAACTACAAGTCATGACAGACCCTCCAAAATAAATGCTTAAAACCAGTATCTTCTAGTTTCTACCCACTGTGGTATCCGCCCCTGCGATAGAAATCTATGATTCCAATTTAACCATCCAGATAAAAACCATTAAATGATATGTTAAAAAATCCAACCTCCCAAGGTAAACATATATGTCAGTTAAAACTCCTCCATATAAGCTTATTCTTCATATGAATTGTTAAGCGAACACCATAGCAACAGAACAAACATTCTCTGAACTTTTTTCCCATATTATATCTTTTTTTCTTGACATTTAACCACATTTATCATAACACCCATATAAACCCACTACCACAAACACCAGAACAATCTAAGGAACTATATATATATATATATATATATAGAAACTTTGTGCCTTCTATCTCTTTTTATTGGTTTTGGTTCAGTTTTGCCATTATGCATAGGCTTTCTTTCTTTATGAATATGTGTTGTCAGAAATCAAGAAAATAGAATTCACACAACAAAGCTCAGATTTCCTAATTCTCAGATGCATGGAAGCTATCAGAAGACCTGACTAAGTCAACCTCCCAGAGTTCCAAGTTCTTTAATAGATGATCATGATGTGAAAACTAGGTGTAAATTCTCCTGAATATGAACATAGAGCGATAGATGGGGCATCCTACCTCAGGATTTAAGTCATTAACTTTATCAATTGCATCCTCTACATTCCCACACTGCACTGCCTTTTTTACTGCCATTCGATCTGTTATGGTTGCCAAATCTATGTCTGCTGTTTACTCATAAGGATAGCATATAATCGTAAATGAAGTAAACAACTTTAAATAGTACTAAACAAGATTGTAATAAACAAAGACCAGAAAGTAAGGATACGTTCAGTGCCTGACTCCATTCTGAATTTCTCTGCAGCTTCAACATAACCTTCTGTAACAAGAAAGTTCATCACCAGCTTATTCATATCTTCTTTCTTAACCTTTACATCATTGAGCTTTTTCTCCCACTCTTCCCTCGTAATCACTTTCTTTGATGTGGACTGCATAATAAATGCATTTCTAACTTATATTACATATGCTTAACAAACTTCTCTGTACAAGTGAACAGCATATAACCATAACCCACATTAAAAGAAGGTGATGGACCAATTACCATTTCTTCGTCCGCTGCTGCAAGCTGACCCATGACAATCCAGAACAATGACATCAGTACGCTTCATTCAAACCGGTCAAAATGGAGAATAAGTAATTCTAGAATCTCGCTATGCAATCCAATAAAACACTCCGTTCGACGGAAGAATCTTAAAATGCAGTTGAATGAGATACTAGATTTTTGCACCTACCTCCTACTTTCGGTACCAAATAACCCAACCGACCCACCCCTGAAGAAAAAAGGTGACAAAATAGTATTGGATCCCGAGAAGAAAACGCTATGCTTTATAAGAAACCCTAGATTACATGACTGGAGAAGAATAGCTCCCGGGGACTTCAATTGGCAAAAAGACTGCAACAATAACGTTGCAAGATGTTGAAGCTGAATATGCTTCAACTAATGACGAAGAAGAAATAAGATACGATACACGAGAATGAATTTCTTTCTTAGAAGAGCGAATACATAGGAAATATATATTGGGTAGGAGAGTATCTGAGTATGTAGCGGCGAAATTGGCATAACTTACCTCTCAATTCGGATATCGGACGAGTCTACGGTGATATCTGAATGTTCGTTTCCGGCGATTTTTTTTCCTCCCTACGTAAAATTGTAAAAGAACGATGCAGATCTCTAAATGTACATTAGAGCTAAATACTTTCTCGTTTATTTCAAATTTCCAATTTCTTAAAAGCTCGTAGATACGATATATAAGTTTAGAACTTTAAACTAAAAAAAGCTGCAATATACATAATTCTAGCAATAGGAAATACATCACTTCATCCAAGCCCTGTTATGATTTTTTGGTAGGAGAGTTGATTATGAAATTATTGAAAGTATTGATATTGTTTGGACATATTAGAGAAATGCATACAAATTATATATATATATATATATATATATATATATATATATATATATATTAATAGCATTAATATAAAATCTAAATTAACTATTATTTTAAATAAAGTTGAGAAATGAATACTACTTTAATATATGTTATATGAAGAGAAACATTATAAATGATAATATGGAGATTCTTGAGCATCATACAAGAATATTATTAATAATGATCAAATAATGTTTAAGATTTTAATCTAATGAAAATTTATTAAAAAACACATTAAACGTGATGATTTGGTGATGATATAGAACTCTATTATTATACCTTTCGGGGGAATTAGATCTTAAATTATTTATCTTAGTTTTTATAAATATATTTTCAGTTTTTATTAAAACTTATGGGAATAATTATTTATTTAGTATTTTTATATAAATAATAACTATTTTTTAAATAATAAATATGTTTTGTTTTAACATAATTGTTTTACTTTACATGTAGTTGTAAAATAAAACATATAAATCATTTAAAGTAGATAAAATAAATTATTTTTATAATTTTCAGCTTTTATTAAAAATTTAGGGGAAATTATTTATTTTTATTTTTTATAAGTAATAACTATATTTCTTCAAATAATAAACAAAAATTCATTTTAAAAATATGTACAAAATATACCTTACAAAATAAAAAGTAGTTTAAAAAAATTAAATGAGAAAATATACCTTGGAAAAAATGATGTGGTCTTATTCTCCTTCTCTTTTTGTCATACTCGTGCTCTTCTTCCTCTTCTTATTCTTCTTATTCTTCTTCTTCTTCTCCTTCTTCTTCTTCCTTTTTTTGTCTTTTTATTCTTGCATATGAGAATGATTCCCAACCAAAAAAAGTTGGTCACATGCACATGTTAAGTCAAAAAATGGTCAAACTACAAAGTCATCAAACCAAACACTAATACAACCATATCCACCAAAACAAAGGCATATTGTATCAATATGCACAACTCATGTAATACAAACCCAGTCATGACGTATCTCATATCTGTGGTCATGGATACCAAATACAACACGTCCGATATGGAGCATATCAAATTGTTAGTTTAATCCTTGGTATTGTGTGAAGGGAAACATTACAATTTCAAAAATTAAAATAAGAGATCGCAATGTCTCAATAAAGCATTATCTCTACTTTGACAAAAGTTTACTGTCACTCACATACATGCGTGACCAATGTTTTCAACCCTTCTTTGATCTAGTTTTTTTTTTTTTTTTTTTTTTTTTTTTTTTTTTTTTTTTTTTTTTTTTGCTTTTGAAGGGTTACACAACAGATGGTAGCCCATCCCCCAACCCATACCCCCCCCCCCAAACTCAAGTGTAGGTGGGATTTGATCCCGAGTCTCGGCTATGACCAACATGAGACCTTACTAACCAGCTAGTTGGCACCTTTCTTCTTTGATCTACTTAGTCAACAATTCATATCCTAGGTGGTTTTACTCTTTTATTTCTTTAACTCATTTGTTGACTTGCCAATAGGTCTCCATGTGAGGTTCTAAACCCCAACCCAAAACTCCCTCAACCCAACCTAATTTGAAGTTGACTTCAAGTTGGGTTGGGATCAAGTCAGGCCTAACCTAATCTTTCTTCAATTAATCTTGTTTAAATTTTATAGCCTTCAAAAAAGACTATATATTGGTCATATTTTTTATTGGTATTTGCTTGTTTTATGCTTTTTATTGTCTTTTTTAAGCAAGAGTGGGAAAAATGTGAATGTTTCAAATGATTAGAGTCCATTATGAATTATGATAGGTTCCCTATTAACAATATAAAATTATATGAAGTCAACAATAGTAAAATATAAAACTATTAAATTAAAATCACTAATGACAATAACAAGATTAAACCAATAATTTGGTATAACATACATTAACCACAATAACATGTATGGGAAAGTGTAGCAGAAGAAATCAAAACAAACAAAATAGACAATAACATGTAAATTTATACTATATAAGGGTTTGGATGGCCTGAGGGGTCAACTCCAACCTAACATGAAATGAAATCAAATTGGCAAAAATCTACCTAACCCTACCCAATAGTTAGGTTGCTTGACTATTTTTACATTGGGCTTGGGCTAACCCAACCAAGTAGTAGTATTGTTGTTGTTGTTAAACCTTTTACTATTTTGACATAACAAGTAATTAGTGTAAGTAAATATTAACCATATATACTATATGCCATATGGTATTTTGGTTTAACTTTTACAACTTGCATGGAATTCGAGGCAAGTATATACTTTAAATAGTATAGATGTTACAAAAGGGACCAATATTCACAAAACCAAAAAGGCTACTGGGTCAAAGGACATGATCAAACTATTAGGTCAACCAAGTGACCCATGACATCATATGGACAAGTAGGGGTGCAAATGGATCAGATCAATCCTATTGGGTCAAATTTGGATCACCCTAGTTCGGATCTTCGAATTGAATCAGATTCGGATCACCCATATCCAATCCAATAATATTTGGTCTGATATATATGCTATATATATATTGTTATTTATTTATAAATATATTATTTATATTGTGTTTTTTTAAGTTGTTATATTATTTATTTTTTTATAAAAAACATGGATATATATGGTGAAAATAATTAAAAAATGCTTGTGTTTTTGTTTTTCTTTATTTAAATGTGTATATTTTTTTAATAATTTATTAATTTTTAAAGAAAAAACTTGATCATATCTACAATTAACAGTGTAAGATCAGATTCAGATATACCCCGATTTGAATCCAATCCGATTTGTTTGCATCTCTCCCTATATGCAAGTTATGTTAGATGTTTGTTTTTATTGGTTTTAAATTTTTAATACAAGTCACAAGTAATTAACCATGGCTCAAATCTCTTAACTCATGTTCTGTTAAGGAAAAAAATAGCATGATTTTATCAACTATAATGTGTTATTTTACACAAAAAAAAAGGTTTATTGGCTTGAATATTCTTATCATCATTTTATGATTCGTGATAATTTAGTGATCGGGTGAGTTGTTGAAAATTAGTTGAGTTGTTTGAAACTTGGACAATTTTCAATGTTTTTCACTTTTTTCACAAGGTTTTGATGAATTTGTTGATTTTTCTATCTATCTATCTAAATGGTTGAACTAACCTATCTACTTGAAGGGAAAATTGGGTTAACCATAGAGTAGTTTTCAAAGAGCTGAATAACATGGTGTGATTCCATCTGCTAACAAACCATTTAACTTGAACATATTTGGTTAACAAACCATATTCAAGCATTTTTAGACCAAGGGATATGCAATGACATCTATTTCATTATACGCCAGAGCAGTTAATAAAGTGCATAAGCTAGCTAAGGTGTGGAATAGGGATAGTTCTAGTAATTTATTTTAAAGAAAAAGAAATATCCCGAGAAGGCTAGAGGGAATTCAAAAATATTTTGAAATGAAACAATCTAGTTTTCTTCATAGCTTAGAAAGGGAGCTTCAGCATCAACATGAATAGAATTTAATACTTAAGCAAGAAGAGATATTTTGGTTGCAAAAATCGAGAGTCCTGTGGTTAGAAGAGGGTAATTCTAACACTAGTTTTTTTTTTTTTTTTAACAACTCTAAGAAGAAGAGTTTCCAACAAAATTGTGGCTATTAAGAACAACAATGAATGGATTTATGATAATAAGGAAATTCAAAGTCTATCCATTAATCATCTTCAAAGCTTGTGTTCAGACCTTGAAATCCATGACCATAATTAGAATCTAAACCCTAGAATTGGGAATTACCCAAAGGAGTTGAGGTACTTTTTTGATCCTATCATTGTGGATGAAATCAAGAATACTTTCTTTCCCAAAAATAAGTATCCAGGTCCAAATGGACTTGCAGTGGAATTTTTTATTAAATATTGGGACATAATAGCCCAAATGTCATTGTTATCATCATGGATATTTTTGAAGGGGGATGCTTAAGGAATTAAATAACTTATATATAGTCCTAATCCCAAAGCAGAAAATTATTGATCAGGCAAACTCATTTCCATCCCATTAGTCTGTGTAATACTATTTATATAGTGGTCACTAAAATAATAGCAAATAGATTCAAAAAATTTCTTCCTCAGATAATTTCTCCAACCTAAATGGCATTCATTCCAGGGAGAAATATTCAGGACAATATCATCTTAATGCATGAAATCATCCATTCCTTTAAGGAAAAGAAAGAAAGGAGGTTGGCTATGTAGGGCTAAAGATTAACCTAGAGAAAGCCAATGATAAGCTTAAATGAGACTTTATAAAAGCAACATTAATGAAAGTAGGGGTCCCTCCTTTTATGGATTGATGTGATTATGTCATGTATTTCTAACTGTTTCTAACAATTGGTGTTTGATGGAGAAAAATTACTGTAGTTTTATCCAAGTAGGGATATCCGTCAAGGAGATCCCCTATGTCCAATGGGATTGGTTGATTCATGGCAGCCTATCCATTGAGAAAATAGTATTTGCACGTGCATTTTTAGTTTAATGGTATATAAAAATGGTATCCACATGTATGGTATGTGATCACACGTGCATTATTAGTTTAATGGTATGTGATCACACGTGCATTATTAGTTTAATGGTATGTGATCACATGCCCCCCTTTTTCTTTCGCTCCCATTTCCTTTCTCCCTCTCTATTCGTTCTTCACTTTTGCAGTTCTGGCCATTTCACTTCTTCTCAGCCTCACTTTGGGTTTTTTTGTTTCTTCTTTCTCGAAGTTTCTCCCTTCTTCCTCTCTTCATTGCTCTTCCAATCTCTCTTTGTTCATTATCTTCTTCCCATCTCTCTGTTTTGTTTCTCCCTTTTAGAGCAATCCAAGCAAAACCCTGTTTTTTTTTTTCTGTTTGTGTGCTTTTCCATTTCGTTTCCTTATGAACCATTGGAGCTTTAGATCTCCATTCCTATCTCTTTAGTTTTTTGGTTTGTATATATTATATAAAGTTGTATTCATTCTTATTTTGATGTTTAGATTTTATTGCATAAATTTAAAGTTAGACATGTTGGGACGATCAATGCTCTTATTACAATAATTTCAAAGCAGATGTTTACATCTAACCATGTTAGTTCCCACAAGCCATCCCTACCTAAAGCATTCTTGTGCACAAGAATCTCCTTTGTTTTCATCACAAGTAGGACATTCTTAAGGAGCTCAGGGACTAGTTCCTGAAGCTTTGCACTCCTCTTTCCCCTAACCTTAGCCTTCGTGTATTTCCATATGGTTAAGAACTCCTAGCCATAGTTTGCAAATGTTTTATCATGTGAGAGATCTTGTAGTAGTTGTAAGAACAATTTTGCCAATAATCCTTCGAAGAATGCCCATGTGCAATCTCTAGCAAGTCATCAAGCATAGTGAAGATGACCAAATCAAAACATTGAGAGCACATACGAAATTTTGGCATCAAAATCTTCAGTCGATCAGGTTAACACTAATTCTATTCAATTTTTTATTTATTTACAATTACACATTTAACTTGATTTGATTTGCTCTACAAGTATTAAGGCAATGTGTTGCCTACTATGGACATGTTTTGGATGATTTTCTCCATGACTTAACTCTGTTATTGGTTCCATGTTGGATGGAAGGCCACGTGTTGTCTAATATGGACATGTTTTCGATGGTTTTGTCCATGACCTCGCTCTATTATTCGCCATTGTCTGCTGCGAATTGATAACCTACCATTAGTTGGGATTATCCTGCCCATTGTGTTAATAATTAATCTAATTTATTTTTTCTTTTGCTATTTTCATATATTGTTGTTCTTTTTCATTCATTTGTTATTTGTCTTAGTATTTTATACTTTCATTTATTTTATTTTGCTGATAGCTGATAGCTGACAACTGAAGTATAGAGTTGACGGTTGACTGGTTGCAGTGATTTCATAATATCCTCTTCAACTCGTAGCTCGTACAATGATGGCTAGTAATAGTGAATTGGATTTTTCTTATATATGTTATAAGCTATGTGGTACATTTGCTTGCCATTCACCATATGCGGTTCTCTTCTCATTTTCTTGCTTTTCATACCCTACTCATTGTTCTTCTTCCCACCTGCTCTACTTCAATAAACTTCAGGTAATATCCATATTATTTCACATTTTGTGTCTTTATTTATATTCTACTGTATTTGTAACAATCATATCACATTCTCATTTCCGAGTCTTTATTTCTATTCTATTGAGTTTTAATTGGTACGATTTACAATTTTCTCTATTTTAATTTATTCTGTTTGTCTTTTATAATTTGCTTAGGGTACTTGGCTCAATTTCTTGGTTAGACAAGCTTCAGGTAATAGAACCAATTGCATCTTTATTCATTGCTCTTAGTTATAATGTGTAAGGAACCTATCTTATTTATAGTTGTTTCTTCTTTATTGTAGAGGTAGTAAAATTGTTCTTGGAAGAAAACCATGGATTTTTCAGAGTACGATTGCATTTTGTATTATGTGGCACTGCTAAGTTGTGGTGGATCACGGAAGAAAAATTCAAAACCAAGTAACCCACATCTGGCCCAACTATCTTAAATTCACATAGCTACCATTAGCTCCTATGAAGCAAGGGCACCCCCACTTGTTTATTTGTAATGTGCTTACATATTGTATCTGAATTTCTCGAAGAGGTTATCCAATTGAAAAAATTAAATCCAGTTAAGCTATCTAGGCCAGCCCCCCTATATCTCATATTTTTTTCACTGATAACTTGTTTATAGTGTGTAAAGAACCAATCCTTCAAGTGTCTCAAGCTTTAAGTATTATAGAAGAATTTTGTTCTCAAGCTGGAGAAACAATTAATTTGGCTAAGTCATCTATGATTGTGTCCAATAGAGTCCTTAAAAGACATAAAAGGTGTTTATCTCATAGTAGTGGGATCCTTGTCTCTAATAATTTGGAAAAATATCTTGGAGTTCTGGTTATCTAAGGTAGAGTGAATAGACAAACTTTTGACCCAAATTTGGATAAGATTTATTCTAAGCTAGCCATGTGGAAAAGTAATTCCTTGTCTCTAGTTGGTCATCATACTCTAGTGAAAAGTGTAATTAAAATCACGTCTATCAATGTTTCCCAGACATTAATTTAAGATCCCTTCTATATTATCCAAGAAAATTAATTCCCTTAAAAGGGACTTTTTGTAGGGATCGATCTCTGATAGGAAAAAGCAATGCCATGTGAGTTGGAAGTATATAATTAGGCCGAAAAAGTATGGGTTGGTGATTAAGTATTCAATTATAGCTAACTTGGCATTCCTAACAAAATTTGCATGGAGGCTAATGAATAATCAACCTCAACTATGGGCCAGTGTGTCGATGACCAAATATGATAGAGGGTTTCCATTTCTTCAAATGAAGGCTTTATCTTATGGATCCATGGGGGTGGAAGAGTGTTATCAAGGGGATTAAAGTGTTAGGCTTGGGTTTAATTAAAAGAATAGGGTTGAGCAAGGACAATGACTTTTGGAATGATAGGTGGCTGCTAACAATCCATTTAATCCAAATCAGGTTGCATAGCCCATTCCAAAACAACAATCCCATCAATGTGATTCAACGCATTCATAATTCTAAGTGGGATTTATCCCAAGTAGAATTGCTGCTCCATTTACATATTCAAAATAAGATTTTTGCAATTCCAATTACAGAGGAAAATGAAAATGATGTTTGGGGTGGGGATATAGCAAAGAGAACCAAGTAACGTTAAGTCTGCTCGCATGTTCTTGAATAAGAACCATGATGAGAATAGGTTAATTAATTACTCATTTATTTGGAAAGCTCCATGCTCTTATAGTTAAAATTTTTCTTGTGATTTGTGTTTCTAAAGAAGCTCCCAACTTTTAATTACTTAAAACATAGACATGTCATTCTAAATCCAATTTGTCAAGTTTCTAATAGTGAAATAAAGGATTTGGAGCATGCCTTTATGGGATGTTCATTAGCTCAATCAATTTGGAGAGTGCATCCAATGGGACTCCCTCCATTAATGAATTTCAAAGGCTGGTTCAATTTAAACCTCAAAAGGTCTACTATTTCTAATTGTTATTTGTTTTGGTTTACATTGTGGATGATTTAGAAATGTAGAAATGAATATGTATTCCAACAAAATCCTACCAATCCACAACAGTTATGGATTAAGAATCAAAACTATCATGAAAGCTATATGAATACTAATGTGGTTTCAAGTGGGGGGTAACAGGGTTTGGAAGAGAATTCAATGCTAAAGGCCATCCTAGAAGGGCAATGGCAACAGGGATCTTCAAGAATAATGCAGGCGAGTGGCATGGTGAATATTCTATCTTTATTGGTTGTACAACTAATGTTGTGGCTGAATTGTGGGATATATGAAGGTCTTCTGGAAGCTAAGCAAAGAGGGTTTAACAGTTTTATCATTGAATTTGACTCATTATTCACAGCTATGGATATCAAGAGACGAAAGATTGATAAATGGCAAATACAAGGGCTCTTCAATAATATTCTGATGCTTATAGACCAGTCATCTTCAATATCTATTAATCACTGTTATAGACAAGCTTCCTAATGAAGATGTGAATCAAAGTTGTAGGTGTATGTAGATGTTTTAATAGTCCTCCTTAGCAAGTTTTGGGTATTTTAAGGGAGGATAATAGTGCTCTTTCTTTTTTGTGTTATTGTTTTGGCTATTAGTGCTATCTTTCAATTTGTACAAAAAAATGGTGTAAATAACATGACATGTGGGTCTTTGATTTTAACATGTCAACTATTAGAAAAATGCATGATTGTCACATGCACATTATTCAACATAGCAATTGTTGAGCAAAAGATGGACAAAATTATATTATCAATCTTTTTTTTTCATCGATCATTTTCCAAATCAATTTCTCAACCAATGCTATCAATGGGTTGGCAAGACCCAACAGAATCAACCCATTTATATAGGTTTTGGGTCTACATCACTTCCCATGGTTATAATCGGGTTGGGATTGACTTGGTTGTTCAAACTCGTTAAGATCTAGGCCAAATATAATATAATTTTACAGGTGTAAATTAGCATATTATAAAGATTAATCCAATCTAATATTGTTCTTTTATCATGACGTACTTGTAATAATATCATATTAGCATGCCAAATGTGTCAATTTAGCAAGTTTGGAGGTTCATTTTCAAATTATATGTTAAAAAGTAAAGTTGCCAATTATAAATAAGTTTTAAGAGGTGATCATGGGTTGATTTGGTTCAGTTTCAAGGTAGAACCTGTAACCTATTCTATAAGGATTGGTTCTAAGTCTTTTGAACTGAAACCTACCTTATCAAGATTGATTTTAGCTTTAGGTATATATATATATATGTATATATGTATATATGTGAGTGTGGGTAATTACTCCCATTGAGATTTGAAAATTTTTATATAGTAGTAGAAAATTAATTCTTTTCACAATTGCCCTCACTCAAATAAAATAGTAGGTCTTTTTTGTGATGATAAATAAAGGGTCAAATAATGACACCCATGTCCCATAAACTACTGAAAATCTAAAATTGAAATAATAAGTAGTGACTCTTTTACACTCATATTTTTTCCAATATGACATTTGACAAATATTGCCTTTGAAAACTAAAAGGGCAATTCATTAAAATTATCTATTATCTTTTCAAGATTAGGGTTGGAGGGTTGGAACAGGTTATTGGACTGTGGATGAGGAAATCATGGATACAAACCAACTGAAGCCTTTCCATTATATCTCTATTTACTTTATCATTTTTGAAGGACAAACCACACTTAGAAGATCTCTCTGTTGGGGTTTTACAAATTACAACCCCTAACTTTTTGTTTTTTTAATGCAAAATCATCATAGTCGTTGTTGTTTTATTTCCTTTCGTTCTAGTTTTTAGAACCCTATATGCTTGAGAATATATAAAAAAAGACGATCCATTTGCAAAATGCATCTATTTCTCTTACAATGTTTAGTGAGAATATTTCAATCTCATTAATTGTTTCAATTACTCAAATGTCATGACTAAGCTGATGTTATAATAATGTTTGCTCCCATTGATCAAAAGTCCTAGATCCACCATTAGTTTAGGAGTTTTGGCCTTGGCAGTTCTAGGTTCGGTTCCAAGGTTTACTCATGGAACTTGTTCTTTCTTTACCCACCCAAAAATAGATGGGATATGATCTTTAAAACTTGACTTTTAATAATGATGATGATGACGACGATGAAGATGTTTAAAATTTATATTATTGATTAAATTGAGTAATTTAATTCATAAATTATTATAATATATTAATATATAGTTCAAAACTTATCATTATAATTTAAATTTTGTAAATATTTCCTTTTTACATTGCTTATTAGACACATACAATTATTAAATTTAAAAACAATGGTCAGCAACTTAATGGCTAAGTGAGACATTGGTTTTTGTAACCATGAATATTTGGGTCCAAATCTTCAAATCCTCAAAGTTTTTGGATTTATTTCAAGGCAAGTTTGGTTCCAAGGCTAGTCCACAAAGGTCAACCAATGCTAGTTTTTCAAGCTAGTTGGGGTAGGATAAACCCCTGTACCTTGAAACCAGCCTAGATAGGGGTCAATTCCAAGTATTTGGAAGTAAACCCTACCCTATAACAAATTGGATAAGATGGTTTAAGGCCAATTCAAGGTTGCTTCCATTTTGTACCAAGCAAAAACTGCCTATTTGCTAATTGTTGTCTTATTGGTTTGGACTCCATACTCTGGAACAATAATTGGGTCGGTTTTGGATTTACCATGATCTATTGGGTCAGTTCAAGACTGGTTTTACATATTTAATTATTGAGTGGGACAAAGTCTACAATGACATGATCCACACATCTCACCATAAGGCTGGGACCCACCATGTATGAGATGTACAAACACAAATTGTGTTGAAACATTTTTTGTTTGAGAAGATTTGGAATCCCTAGACAGCCCCTTGGCCACTAGTGCACTTTGGCCAAATGGCAACCCTCTAAAATGATCAAGGATAAAGTAGAGGAACAAACCCATGCTATTTAACCAAACAATTGAGCCCATTATCATTTTTATTACATGATCATACAATTTGTCATCGTCTCATCAACATGTTTGCTTTATGATGTTGTTATTAAGAAGGTTCCATTCAGGTTGTGTGTAACAAATTATATTTCCATTAAAACAGAATTCTCTTTTGATGCCATCATCAAAAATATCTTTTATGTATATCATTCTCTTTATTTCATCAATAAATCTTGACACTTTAGCTTTAGCATGACATTTACAAATTTGAATTAGTTTAAATGTTTAGAGATGGGGCTATAATTTGGGTCGGGTTAGCCCGAACCCAATCCAAACTCAATCCCCCCCAAAAAAAAAGTTTGGTTGAAGTATGAATCCAACTTAACTTCAAGTTGGATTAGGATTAAGGCTCTGACCAACTCTACCTAGCCCGCATCCATTTAACTTTTTCATTTATATGTATAACTGGGGAAATCTATGATACTAGAATGACATAGTAGCAAAGGAGCTTTGACCAATCAAAGTACCCTTGTGATTTTGATGAATACCACTTGATTGATCGCCTCTTTTATGATACTGATTGATTGGCTATAAGTTTTCAAGTATAATGTCTTTCTGGTATCATAGTCAAGCTATATAAATATTATATATGCATGTAAGTATTTATGTATATACATGTGTGCATATGTGTATAACTATATATCCATGAACATATATGCACATGCGTTTATGTATCTTCCTATATGTGTGCACTTATGTATTTATTTATGCTTGCATGGCATATGTATGCTAAATATAATTGACATCTACCCTTAGTATAGAAAACAAGAACACTTGAGATGAGAGGAAATAGAGAATTTGAACCAACTCTACTTAACTTGAATCCAATCCCATCTTAACTCCAAAACTTAGGTCAGGAGTTTAACAACTATAGTTAGGTTAGTTTTGATTTCAACTAGGTGTGCAACTTGGGCAGGCCCAACATGAGATTGGCCAAACCAAACCAAGTTTTTACATGGTTTGGGCTTGAGTTTTGGGTTGTGAGTTAGGCTTGGGTTAGAAATCTCAAGCTTGACCTATAACTGAGTTGGGATTGGGTTGAGGTATTGTGTAACTTGAGCACAATCTAAGCCTGCTCGAACAAATATATACACATGTGATATTTATATAAAAATATCTTGTTTCTAATTATATACATGTAGGGATTTGTGCATTTGGTAATAAAACTTGTACGTATTTTTCAATCAATTTTTCTATTCAATTGGGCCATAAAGCCTAATAAAAGATGACCATATAAAAATATATACATAACTTATTTAAAACCTGGCCAAGTGTCCCAAACTTGACTTTACCCAATCAAAGCTCGAGCCCAACCTAATGAAGGTATAATTGACCTCTAATAAGATCATAATATGTGGCAATCTTAGTGGATTAGTAAACACCTTGGACATTCCCAATAATTGCCCAGTTTGAGGTGCTATGATGACGAAGATTGAAAAAGGCCAACATGGCACACAAGTTTAGGTGAGTAAGCAAAGAAGTATATCCTGTCAAGCCGAGCTGACATCGAAAGAAACACACCCGAGCTGGACCACGTGTGCAAGAAGACAACCACATGGCAGTGTAATCATCCCATTTACCCACTTTGTTAGTTGGTGAGCCTTGGGCTTCTTCAACGCACACCTGGATGTGGCACACAAGTCACCAAAACGTGTTCTATGAATCTACCAAGTGTCTCATCCATTACCACCATGTGTTAGTTGGCACGAGTGTCCCCCACCTATATAAAGGTAAATTCCAAAACTTAGTAGGGCAAGCTATCCTGCAACCCTTTGGAATATCCCATGAGTAGTAGCATTGGCCTATAGGGAAGTACAAACCATTTAAAGAAACATGACTAAATAGAGAAAGCAAACCAGAGGAATTTAATTAAGCAAGTTACCTTCAATATGTGATTGAAAAGGCACATACCAAAGACCTTCAGGGGAAGGTCCCTCATCTCCACTCTGAATTTTTCACTTGAAATTCTAGATAGGTGTCTTCTCGGTGGGCACATATACTATATCCTCACCCAAGTTGCAAAAGGCCCAACTTCATTTGAAGGAGTGGTGGATGACTAAGCCCGAACACCTCGAGCCACAAAAGGAGCTGCCTAATCGATCCCTGGGGTGACTTTGATCCTTGGCACTTTCTCAGATTCCAAGACCATCGATTCATTGACATCTACACCAGAGTTGTGGATGGGGGAGTTTGTTTCTTGGTAGCTCGAGAGGATCCATCCTTGGTTAGCTTTTGCTTCTTTAACTTTGTCACAACAAAGACCCCGACAATACTATCTCTAGCCATGCCACTTGATATATAATAGAGTATGACATGGAACCAAGTAAGAAAACTTAATAAAAAGGAAGGAAAGGAAGCCTGCTCTCACCAGTGCATCCTTGGCTAGGTAGTTCGGGGCCTTCAGATTTAACTTAATTAACTCTCTATCCTACCACACTTCTTCTTTGGCTAGCGCGTCACCATCTAGGTCTCTAGCATTAGTACCCTAACTATTTATAAAAGTCTAAGCCCTCTCTTGTACTACAAAGAGATACTTTAACTTCCACTATATGACATTGGATGAAAGACTACCAAGGAATTTTCAAAAGATGTTGAAAAGAAAAGTAGTAGTGTTTGGTTCGACCAAGATGGTGTTTAATGAAACACAAGGACCCCAATACCCTGATGTTAATTGGAAGGTTGTGCTGACCACTAGTGAAGGTTGCCCCTATAGCTATCCTAACGGCATTAGGGGAGAGTTGCCCTAAAGTTATCAGCTAGTGGTTTTGAATGTTGGTAATAAGGGTTAGAAGGGGGGATCTCAACCTAACCAGCTCATAAATGCATACCTCATTCTCACTGTGGTCCCAAGGAGCCTCATGGATAGTAGAAGTCTAAACCTAAATGACTTTGGGACATTATGATTAGCCTAGATGTGTTGTAGGTCGGCTATAGTTAATCGGGTGGGGGTAAAAGTCTCCTAAAAAATCAAGGTTTGGTGACTTAACTCCCTACACTAGGAGGAGGTTGAGTCTAGTGGCTCTTCCTCCTCTATGCTCAACACTCTTTCCCTCTCTTGAACTTGACATAATTAAAGGAAACTAAAAATGAAAAGGCTCAAGATGGGATGACTCACCCGAAAGTAGGAGTGAACATTCGGTTATGGTTTAAAACTAAAATTTTTAAAATTGAACTAAAAAAATAAAATCCAAACTAAACCGAATTATAGAAAAACCAAAACAACTGAAACCAGAATTTTTTGTTCGGTTTTTGGTTATTTCAGTTAAAACTGAATTTTAATAATATATACTCTATTATGTATTATAGCATATGATATATATTATATACTATAAAATATATATTATGAAATTGAATTTCACTTTATTATATATATATAAATATATAAATATACAATATATTATATGTATTATATATTACATATTATACCTTACATATTATATATTATATATAATAATAGAAAGTTCGGTTAGTTTGGTTAATTGAATTTCTAATTCTAAAAATTGAAATTGAAGACCGAATTAACCAAATCAATTTAACTAAAAATATAAAAACTAAACAAAAAAAAAAACAAAATTTGAAATTTTCAATTCAATTTTTTTTTCGATTTTAATGAATAGTGCTCACCCCTATCCGAAAGGAAGGCAAGAAGACTGACCTAACGACATGAAGAAGCTTATAAAAGTTGAGCTCTCCAACCTAAAAGCGGAACCCAAACAGGAGTGACTAAGTGAAGAATGAACCCTTATATATGTGTATATATTGCTTTGACGACCAGGATCAATTCACAATCAATGGTGAAGATTTGCAATGGTTTGGCCCCTCGAGAAGTGAAACCAGTTTAGCACATTTTTAACGTTTGCTTCAGGTTAATAAATTGTTTAAAATTGATATGTGTAGAGTAGTTGGTGAGCCCCAAGCTTCCTCGCACACTTGGACGTGGCATGCAAGTCACCAGAATGTGTTATATGAATCCACTAGGTGTCTCATCCATTACCACCACGTGTTAGTTGGCATGAGTGTCCCTAACCTATATAAAGGTAAATTCCAAAACTCGATAGTAGATATGCGACATTTACTAATCTTTATTTCACTTTGGATAGCTCAGCCCTTTATTAACTCGAACATCGGAGTCTTAAGCTCAACATATCAGCCTAGACTCTCTAAATTATCACCCCCTTTCACACCGAGCTCTTGTCCTAGTATTTGGAGACTTTGATCATAATGGGTGAAAGATTGGGCCTTGGTTGATAAGTATAGGCTTCACCTTGGATTGGGCCATGTTCAAGTTTGAGATTTGCATATTTAGGGTTGGATCTAGGTTGACCTTCAACCCGACCCAACCCTCTTGGGTTGCACCCCTAATTTTAGTCAACCTAATCTGGGCCGACTTGCACCACTACCTAGACATGTCAACCATGACCTACTAAAAAGTCCTCTTTTAAATGCAATGTTTTCAACATGCCGTTGACCCAGTCGATCGAACCATTTGAACCGTCACCCAGCCAGGATTTTGGGTCCGTTTAGTCAAGACTCATCAAATAGTCAAAAACCATTTGACCTGGTTGGTTCAACCCGATGATCGGGTTGTAGGTTGCACACTCAATGCATGCAAAACTTTCGAAGGCCATAACTTTACACTCAAATGTTTGATTGGGGTGATTGTTTTTCTTTTTTTTATTTATTTATTTTGGGTAACTTTTCGATATTTATGTGTCCCAAGGGGCCATAGGTGCCTTGCACCACTCTTTTTGCGAAAATACCCTTTTTTTGACATCAAATTGCAATTTTTAATATTTTTTATAAATAAAAAATAAAAAATTGAGTTAAAAACATAAATTAAATTTAAAATAATACATATAACATATCCAAAATATATTCATACATTATTTATTGTTAATATATATATATATGTGTAATATATATACACACTTAATATATACTAGTAAATGTGTACGCACTTAATATATATACACACTTAATATATATTTGCACATGACAGTATCTCTAAGACAAAACTATTTATAATTATGGGCAGTTTTTAAATGGTTATAATTTTTAAGTGGATAGTTTCTAAGCAGTTATAAATTGGCAGTTTCTAAAATTAAGAATAAATGACATATATACCCTCTTTTTGCCTGCTTTGTGCTTGAACAGTTATAGAAAATGCTTAATAAAAATTTCAGAAAAAAAAGAGAAATTCGCTTTTTGTAGGTAATATAGATATGTGCTGATGTGGTACAATCTCAACCATTTGACTCAGCCGATTGAAGCGGTGACATGCGACGTTGGAACAAAACCGCTCGGCCTCCAGCCCACTTTTAAAACATTGTTTAAATGCACGATTTGATATTTTGAGATGGGGTTGGTAACAAAAGTTTCATGAGAAGAGCTCCACCCCAATCCGAGACGTGATATGAGTTTCCTGGCATATAGTGTAGGGAGCCAGCCATCCATTTGGATTTGTTGTTGGCATTGGTAATCGTGATTCGTGAGTCGGAAACCTTCTTTTTTTCTGAAGCCTATCGTGAGTCGGAAACTTACTACGAAGAATCATGGAACAATGAATAACAATGCATTAACTTTTACTCCCTCCCTTTATTCCTCACTCTGAAAATGACAACACCGTCTCTTTGGACCATCAATAACCAAAATCTGAAGCGAAGGAGTGAAGACCTCTTTTTTCCTTTTCGGTTTTCTCCGATACACACGAATAAAAAAAATTCAATTTGATTATATCTCTTTCTTTCTTTTTAATTTTATAAATTAATAAATGAAGAAAAGACTCCAAAGTCTAACCAACCACGAGACACGCCCCAACGCCCGTTCTCATTGAAACATGTTTATTCTGATGTCACCCGCTCTGAGTGCTCTCTGTCTCACCTCTAAAATAAAGGAAATAAGTCGTATCAGCGAAACTGCGCCGAACTTTCCCGGAATTGGAGCTCTGAGAGAAGACGACGACGACGAAAGAATCAGACGGAAAAGAAAACCCTCTTCTCTAGAAGTCTATGTTTCCTGATTTGTTAACCGTTTCCTTGATATATTTCTTTGAAATCGTGATGCGTGTTTTCGAAGTTGCAGGATCTTAATTCGGAGTCGGTGCAGAATTCAGTTCTGGAACTGTGCAGCTTGGGGTTTTGAAATTGGGGGAATTAGGGTTTTCTTTTCCTATGGTATTCATCCGATGTTGAAAGCGGAGGAGAGTTCAAACTGGTTGGAGGATCTCCTCTTTCAGGATGATGGTCTCGTAGATATTGCTGATGAAATTAAAGCCATCTTTGGAGAAACTCTAGATCCGTTACATGCCACTTCGAAGGTATGCCTTTGTTTCTAACGGAAAGGAACGTGCTGGCATGCTGTTTTCCGATTCGAGTCGTGCTTAATTGTTCCCGTTGTCTTAATTCAGTGTACTTTTTATTGATTGTTTTAAAACCTGATACTGAGCAATAGAAAGTGTCCGTATTATGTGTAGAAAAGGTGAAGCATAAGTTCATAACATAGTCCATGTATGTAGAGAGGGAGTCACTTATACTCTTTATAGTCAGTGATAATGTTGGCCCATTCGTATAAAATAGTTCATGACATAACATTGTAACTCATTTTCCATAGGAGCCCTCATGTCAGGTTCTAAATTTTGTAAGCAGGAATTAGAAATCAAGGTAATTTATTGATATCTCTTTAAACAAGATTCAAGTCCCTAAGAGACGAGCTCCTTGTCATGCAAAACAACAAAATATAACAGGATTACAACTCCCACAAATTTCTATCTCTCAGCAGGGACCCCAGAATGTTTGACTGAAAGTCTTTAGTGGCTGCAGCTTAAGACACCAGCTTTCCAAAAGAAATGGCCACTAACTCCTCCACCCTCTTTGACTCTTCAAGAAACACCCTTCTATTCCTTTCAGCCCAAACAGTGCTGATCACCGCAGCAGGGATGGACAACCAGACACTGAGCTAACTTTGAGAGACCAGGAAAGTTCCATCCCCACAGAAGATCCAATAGAGAACTAGGCAAAACCCAGGAAACACCAGCTGCAGAAAGGTAGTGCCACCATGACCATAGCTGAGAAGTTGCTGGACAATGCAAGAAGAGATGGTCTGAATCTTCCAGCCCCTGCCCACAGAGCACACAGCACTGGTCCGGCACCTGCAAATCCCTTCTAACAAGAATCACCCTAGTGTGACATCTATTTAGAGCGGCATACTGGTCCGGCACCTGCATTAACTTTAGAAGGGGAAACGGGGTTCCAAATCTTAGACGCAGGGATTTTATCAAGAGTACAGTCGGCCCCCGGGGAAAGAGCAAAAGACTTCACGGAGAATATGTGAAACCATAACATTGTACATGTGACAAAGATTTTTCAAGGCTTAAACTCGGCTTGGCAGGGGCTGGACCTACAAAAAAATACAAATGGGTGTACATGAGGAAAAGAGTGAAAGGCAATGGGACATCTGGCACTGATCATAAGGGGGCAAAGAAGCAAGTTCAGTCATTGATCTCCCTTTTGATTAAGGAACATCAGGAAAACAAGCTGAGTGGTGTCGAGCTTGACTCTGGTGCAAACAGGTTGCCACAGAGTAGTGATATTATTGACGGAGATTCAGGTAGTGTAGATAGTGGATAGAGAGGTTACGATTAGGAAAAGCCCGGGTCTGTTTTTCTGGGGTGGTGAGGGGTTTGCTAGGAGGGCCTTTGAGGAATTTGAAAAAAAGAAAAAAAGAAAAAAAGGAAGAGAAATTGAAGAAAAAAGTCCATCCGGAAGGAGGCAAGGGATGGGATGAGGATGTCTCAGTCCAAGAGGATATTCTCACGGATGAAGACTGAAGGGTGGTGATTCAGGAAGGGTTTTTGATTTGGGTCAGCTGATGGGCTGGTGGTCCTTATTTCAATGGGGATCTGTTTCGGGTCTGCTCCGAGTACTTCGCTTGGGTTTTCATGTTTGTAAGCTGTGGGGTATTTGGGTCATTTTGGGTGTGTTGAGTTTTGGGCTGATATTACTTGTTTTAATTTACATAGTATAATTAAAGAGTTATTGGGCCTTAGGCCCATTAGTTTATGCTTAAGTTAAGAGTGCTTATTCAGTTCTTACAAGTAGCCAACTTACTAAGGGCATACTTGTCTTTGTACTCTCTTTAATTTGTGAGCATATAATCTAATGAAAGGGGCGACCAGACCTAATCTTGGCTTCTCCCCTTCTCTTCTATCTCTCCTCTTTCTTTCTAAGTAGAAACCTTTTCTACTCTTTCTTTTCTTCTTTCTTTTACAGATTTTATATCAAAATAGGTTGTCCAAACTTTTCTACTTGGTATTAGAGCAAGTAGAAACCAGAAATCTGAAACTAACCACTCCCGATGGGTACAGGAGAACTACATGGTGATGACTCGGTTGCGCAATTCCATGTTACCCCATATAAGTAAGAACTTTTTTATGGGCTAACACAGTTAAGGAGATTTGGGATGGAGTAGTAGAAACCTATTCACAGAATGAGAATGTTGCTAGAGTCGACCAGTTGAGAAACCAGGTGATTGCTACTAGGCAGGGAAATAATTCTGTTGCTATTTATTTTTCAACCCTTAAAACCTTATGGTAGGAGATAGATCATTTGGAGACTGTGGTTTGGGAAAGTAGCAAAGATGTAGCAACTTATTAGAATCTGGTAGAGAAGAATATGGTTTTTGAGTTTCTAACTAGACTTAACCCTGAGTATGTCATTGCACGACAGTATATTCTTTCTCGAGATAGTGTAACTCTTTCTCAGGCATATGCTTTTGTGTTCGGAGGGGAGAGTAGGAGGAATTTAATGATGAAGAACCCAGACCTTGAGCAGTCAGCTATGGTTAGCACAATGAAGCCTAAGCTAAGTGGGGACAAGGGTGGAAATGAATTGAGGAAGGAGGACAAGAAGGATCTGACCTATGACTACTGTAAGAAACCCAAATATACCAGAGATACCTACTGGAAGCTTTACCCACACCTTGTACCGAGCCGACTCAGAAACAAGAAGGGAAATGTGAATATGGTAGTGATTGGTGACTTATCAGGACCACCTACTACAACCTCTCTAGAGTCTGTTGCAACAATTACAATAAGGGCTGAATTGGAGATATATGGGCAGTTTCTGAATCAGAGGGATACAACCAATTCCAACTCATTATCAGGTGGACAACAAGGCATTGTGGATTAGGAAGTAGCCATTCTACTTCTTTTGCACATACAAGTAAGTAGTTCACATGCCACTGCAAATTATGTATCCACTATAGGTAAGGGGGGACCTCCCTGGATTATAGGCACGGGAGCCTCAGAACATATTATCAACATTTCTACCATTTTCTCCTCATACCACCTTTGCTTGGGCAGAGATAAGAGTTTCTACAGCTGATGGATCACATGTTCCCATTGCTGGGAAAGAGTCTACCATGATAACCAATACCATGACCCTACATTCTATCCTTCATGTTCTTAGAATGAGCACTAATCTTTTATCTGTTAGTAGCTTGACAAAGAATTTGAACTATTCAGTGATTTCTTCTCTTGGTCATTGTGTTTTGCAGGATTTGGAATCAAAGAGGACGATTGGGAGTGGTTGTGAGGTGTACTCTTCTAAAAATCAACTAAAAAGATTTTGTAAAACCTTACTTTATGTGTGCCCCATGTAAAAACTAATCAAAATTTATTTCTCCCCAGTTCCCATACCCTATTTTTATTTTCTTTTTGCCACCGATCACTTTTTCTGACTTTATTTTATTTTTTAATATTTATAGTTTGAACTTATAGTTTACCTTTTTCTCTCTAGAATTCCAAAATTTTTCTATAAATAAATTAATGTCTTTATACTATTTAATAAAATATTATAACATTTGTTCAATTAATACTTATAATATTATTCTTTTTATTAAATTTGAGTCTTATTTGATTTATTAATTTATTGTTTCTTAATGTTTATTTTTTATTATTTTTTGATATCATGATTTTTAATCATTTTTTGGGGTAAATTTTTAAAATGCATATTTTTCAGATGACACAACATTTAGATAGCCGAACAACTCGACTATATTCAAATGTCAGTAAAAAGCAGAAAAACAAGTTTTCCATTGAATGCTTTCTGAGCTTTTTTCAGAGGTTTTTCTACTTTTCAGGCTTCAGACTTCAGATTTACCAAACACAACCTTTATCAACATAGACATTGCTAAATGCTGTATTGAACCCTCAAAGAAGACTTAAACCATTAAGGAAGAACTTAAAATTTTGTTTAATCAAGACATTTGCTGCTTCTTCTTCTTCTTCTTCCCTATAACAAAAATAGAGGTTCAGCCCCTATATTTTTTGAAATTTCTTTTCTTTCTTCCTTTTCTTCTGATGAATATGTTGATTTTCTGTACTTTAACATGAAGTTTATACTTTTGTTATGAAAATTGTGGATAATTATTAAGGAAATATGGTTATGGAACCTATGGAACTACCCTACGATATATATTTTTTGCTTAAAAAAATCCATCACCTAGGCGGCAAGGCGCCCCCTTGTCGTCTAGCCTCGCCTTGGCGCCTTGAAGACTATGATCAGTAGCTATTCAGTCTTCCCTGTCCGAGCCATACTTAGCATCGATTAAGCTTCTCCACCAACTTCCTCTGTCTTGAACCTCCAGATCCACTTGCCCAGTAAGGTGTGATTCGAAACCTTTACCCTATTAGTCCCCATGTCCCCATGGTCTTTAGGAGAGCAGACCTAAAAGAAGATAAAATTTCATTGAAGAACAAAAACCAGAGACTGCGGTTTGGTGCTTCAAAAATGAGCTTAAAAGATTCAAATGCTTGACGAGGAATTTGGATGTTAGAATACAATGGGTAGGGAGATGGAGATTTGCCAATGCTATATGGCTGATTGTTTAGCCAAGTAAGGGGAAATGAGGGAACATTTGTATTGGGCTCAGTTGTAATCCTTTTTAGTTTTTGATGGGTTGGAGAGGTTGCAGCTCGTGCTTCTCCAAGTGTACTTTGTAATAGTACCTCTTGGTTTATTCCATTAATAAATTCTTCATTTATCAAAAGACAAAAAAAATACAGGGAAGATAAGAAATCATCTAAAAGAAGAACATGGTAAAAACAAAAAAAGCATGCCCTTGTTCATAGGAGCCTCATACATCAAGGATAAGAAAATTAGCCCTCAAACATCATACTCAACCAACCTCAAAATCCCAACCCCATTACCCCAATTAAAGGAAATCGAGACCACCCTTTCTAGCTAAATAGAATCCATTCCTCTTCCATGGCATTATCTGGCTCAGTATATGATCCATCAATAACAGCTTTTTCCCTTTTCTCCAACTTCAAAAAACTTTTCTTGTGAACAGTTGAAAAACAGTCCTAGAAGTATGGGACTGTGCAAGAAAACCAGAAAAACTAACAAGAGAAGATTAGAGAGAGAGAGAGAGAGAGAGAGCTACGGCAAGGAGAGTTAGAGGATGAGGAGTTCGAACTAATCCTCCCTCTAACACTCAAATACTCTTTTATTAAGTTAATCTTTGAGTAATTACAAGAGAGGTCCTTAGTTGGACAAGAAATTACAAAAAAGGAACATAGAAGAGTTTGGGCTCAGAATAAGACCCATTACAGAGAAGAACATAAAGATAATATAAAGTAACAGCCTATGGGCCATTCGGCCCATCTTCTCTACACTCCCCCTCAAGCTGAGCATAGATGTTAATCATGCCTAGCTTGCCAGTGTCATGCTGAAGCCTTGCCTTGGGAAGACCTTTGGTGAGGAAATTTGCCAATTGTCCTTCAGAGGTAATGAATGGAAGACACACTTCACTCAAAGAGACTCTTTCTCGAATAAAGTGTCTATCAACCTCAATATGTTTAGTTCTATCATGTTGTACGGGGTTGTGGGCAATGTTGATGGCAGCCTAATTATCACAGTACAACATCATTGGCTTGTCATAATCAATCCTGAGTTCTTCCATCAATGACCTTAGCCACAACAGTTCAGAGACTCCATGTGCCATGGCCCTGTATTCTGCTTCTACTGAGGATCAAGCCACAATTGATTGTTTCTTGCTCCTCCAAGAGACAACATTACCAGCCACCAGACTGCAATACCCTGAAGTGGATCTTTTGTCATCAATATTTCCAGCCCAGTCAGCATTAGTATAGGCTTCGAGTTTCAGATGTCCATGCTTGGTAAACAGAATCCCTTTTCCCAGAGAGCCTTTCAAATAACACAGAACTCTAGGTGCATGCATGTACTGGCTAATACAGCTAACATCATATGCAATATTTGGCCGAGTCATGCACAGGTACAGAAGCTTCCCAAGAAGTCTCTGAAAAACCCCCTTGTCTTCCAACAATGTCCCATCTGAAGCAGATAGTTTGCGACTCATATCAATAGGAGTTGCAGTTGGTCTAGCACCCATCTTCCCAGTTTCAGAGAGCAAGTCAAGGACATACTTCGTTTAGGAGATAAGAATCCCATCCTTGGATCTAGCAACTTCTATGCCAAGGAAGTATCTCAATTCCCCCAGATCCTTAATCTCAAATTCTGTACGAAGGAAAGACTTAAGAGCACGAATTTCTGAGGCATCATTACCAGTCACAACAATGTCATCAACATACACAATGAGATAGACTGCCTGGGATTCACTTCTCTTTACAAAAAGAGTATGACCTGACTGTGTCTGAGTGTAGCCAAATGTAACAAGTGCTGTTCTAAATTTCTCAAACCATGCTCTAGGAGATTGTTTGAGGCCATGAAGAGATTTCTTCAATTTGCATACCTTTCCTTGCATCTCATTTCCATACATTCCTGGAGGGAGAGGCATATAGACTTCCTCATGTAAGTCACCATTCAGAAATGCATTCTTTACATCCAACTAGTAAAGGGGGCAATCAAAGTGAGCTGCCAGAGATAAGAGAACTCTCACAGATGTCATCTTCGCAACAGGAGCAAAGGTCTCCAAGTAATCAATCCCATACGTCTGTGTGTACCCTTTGGCAACCAGTCTGGCCTTATACCTCTCAATAGTCCCATAAGCCTGGTATTTAATGGTAAAGACCCACTTGCA
This sequence comes from Nelumbo lutea, assembly GCF_056320005.1. NCBI lineage: Eukaryota > Viridiplantae > Streptophyta > Magnoliopsida > Proteales > Nelumbonaceae > Nelumbo > Nelumbo lutea. The sequence goes on along the minus strand of NC_142684.1, from coordinate 138,276,547 downwards.
ACCAATCGGATCCTTACCTTCAGGCAAATCCACCACTTCCCAAGTATCATTTTTGTGTAAGGCATCCATCTCAGATTGCATGGCATTTCTCCATTCTGGAATCTCAAGAGCTTCTGACACTGATCTAGGAATAGGGTTAGAAGCAACTGAAGAGAGATAGGCAAAGTATGAAGGAGAAAGTAGGTCATAAGAAAGGTGTTTGGAAATGCAGTGTGTAGTGCACTTCCGTTTTCCTTTCCTAACAGCAATAGGAACATCAAGATCCGGGAAAGATGGTTCCAAAGAGGTTAAAACAACACCTATTGTTTCATATGTGATTGGAAGTGTGTGAGGCTCATCTGTTGTAAGAGAAACAACCTACTCATTTCTGGACCTTTGCCTTTGATACACCTTGGGATTGTGGGTAGGACAAGGAGGTAAAGAGATAAGAGTACTAGGACAAGAATTTGTGAGGATATAAGCCTATCAAGAGACTCAACTGGGACAGGGAGATGAAGAGCAAACACTTGTGACAAACTCTTCCCCTGTTGACAATGTCCTTCCTGAGAGGACCCATAAAAAGGAGAAAGTTCATCAAAGGTAACATCCATGAAGACATATCGAGTGCCAGTCTTTGGATCAAAACAATAGTAACCCTTTTGTGTGGGGGAATAACTAAGGAAGATGCATTTGTGGGCTTTTGGTTCAAGCTTATGTCTTTGGACACTTGGAATGTGAACATAACAGGTGTAGCCAAACACACGGAGAGGAATTGGGAAGAGATCTTTGTCTGGATGAATAAGACTGAAGGGGGATTTAAACCCTAGAGCCCTAGATGGCATACGGTTTATGAGATAGGTAGCAGTGAGAACATCATCACCCCAAAATCTTGTGGGAATATGTGAGGCAAACAAAAGGCTCCTTGCAATTTCAACAATATGCCTATTTTTTCTTTCAGCAACTCCATTCTGTTAAGGGGTTCTAACACAGGAACTTTGATGAACAACTCCCATGTCAGAGAGATACAAGGATAAACTCTTCTCAAAATACTCATTTGCATTGTCAGATCTGAAAATCTTGATTATGGTATGAAACTGAGTTAAAACAAGTTTATGAAATTGCCTCACAAGTCTTGGAACTTCTTCACGAGATTTCATTAGGTATATCCAAGTGAATCTAGAAAAGTCATCAATAAACATGATGGAATATTTGTAGCCCCCTATAGAAGATAAGTGGTAAGGCTCCCACACATAAGATTGCACAATATTAAAAAGAGAAGATGATCTTTTATTGCCCAAATGGTAACTGTTTCTACAATGCTTTGTTAACTGACAAGACTCACAATTAAGACTGGACACACTGACTCTCTTAAACAGTTCAGGAAATAAATGACTTAAAGCAGAAAAAGACAAATGACCCAAGCGACAATGACTCAACATGATTCGGCTGACAGACTCTGACAAGGTAAATCCAAAGGCAACATTCTTAGGATGATCAATGCATTGTCCAGGAGTGTCAAGCATGTATTTTCCATTCGCTTCATGGCCACTCCCGATCACCTTCCGAGACTCCAGGTCCTGAAAAACACAATGAGAAGGGAAAAATGTTACACAATAATTCAATGATTTGGTTAAGCTACTTACAAATAACAAATTAGTATTCAATCTAGGTACATGAAGGGTGGATGAAGGAGTAAGGAGTTCGTAGCCTTGACAGTTCCCTTGCCAGAAATAGAGGCAAGAAAGCCATCAGCTAAGGTGATTTTGTCACGATCAGGAAGCGAATCATATGAAACAAACAAAGTGGAAAGATTGGTCATGTGATCAGAAGTACCTGAGTCTATGATCCAAGGGATCTTAGGATTACCTGAGGTGGTTGCATGGTTAGCAAAAGCCCTTATACCTGAGTGAGCAAATGCAGTGGTGCCTGAATTTTCTGAAGGGTTGGATGATGAGGTCACTCCTTCAAGATGGCTGATCATCTTTCCAAACTTTTCATACTCAACCTTTATGGCTGCCAATTGTGCACAGGCAGACTCAATTTCAGCATCTGTACCCGTGGCTGCATTTGCACTCCCTGTCTTCCTACCATCATTTTTCTTATGAAATCGAGTAGGAACAAGTCCGGGGTGTAATTTCCAGCACTTGTGTTTGGTATGCTTTGGCTTTTTGCAATATTCACAAACAACCTCTTTCTTTCCAGTACCACTAGGAGCCCTTATAACTCCTTTGGGTTTAACCCCCATATTTGCAAATGCATTAGTGCCAACTCCTTGTACCTGTACCTGTCTTCTACTTTCTTCACTACTGACTAAAGCATATGCTTGTGATAGTGAGACACTTTCCTTGGATAGAATATTTTGTTTTGTGATGTCATATTCAGGGTTTAGCCCAGTTAGGAACTCAAAAACCCTGTTCCTTTCAACTAATTTCCGGTAGGTCTCTGCATCATTGGGAGTATCCCATGTCACTGCCCCTATTAGATCAATTTCTTGCCACAGAGATTTCAAGGTGGAGAAATATGCTGCAAGGGATTTCTCCCCCTGCCTCAGATTCTTCACCTCACTCCTTAGTTTATAGGCTTTGGCTACATTAAGTTTCTGAGAGTACGTTTCTGCAACACTATCCCAGATTTCCTTAGCTGAATTCATCTAGAGATAATGCTGACTAATCTGTGGCTGCATTGAATTCACAAGCCACCCAATCACTATGTCATTCTCTTGCACTCATTTCTCATAAGAGGGATCATCCACTGGGGGAGCTTTCTTGCTCCCAGAAATAAACCCCCACTTTCCTCTACTGCAAATATGAATTTTTACGGATTGTAACCAGGTCAAATAATTGGTTCCATCCAGTTTAACTGTAGTTACAACCAACAAGGAATCGGTTGTAGTTCCCGAAGTATGTCCATATTCAGCAGTACTCTTGTTTTCAATTTATGAGAAGTCCATTATGTAACAACTTCAATTAGGGTTTCGGCAAGCCACCAATAGTATACTGATTTTAAAGAACTCAGATTGAGTTGAATCAACAACAAACACATCAACTCACAAACTCAGTTCAGGCTTGACAGCCGTGAGAACCAAGTTCGGTGGCAGCACTTTCAAGAAGAAGAAGGCCTGATTCAGCCTTCAAGGAACAATCAGCCAACCTTCAAACACTATGTATTCTTGGTTCCCAACAATATTTTCCCAAAGAGAACAAAAAATATAATCCACAGTACTTAAGAGGCCTTTTTACAAACACTATGTATGCAGCAATCAACACTTCACTGTTAATTAGCAGGAATCACTTCAAGAACACTCCGTATAGGTCCAAGAAGTAGCTGAACTAAAGTAGAGACTTGTACCACTGAGCCCAAACAAGTTTCAGCTACTTCACAGTCCAATAAGATAAGAAAATAACCCAAAAATCTTTGAGTAAAAATAGTCCAGCAACAGCCGAACAGTAGAGCAGATATAGAGGAGTTTCGAGTACTTTAATAGCTCCCCAAATAAAAAAAATAACCCAGCAACAACTCAGCAATAACTGAAGCAACTTACAGTCATATGAATCTCTGATTTGAGCTTCAAATCAGGCCGAACAATCTCTCTCTCTGATTCTTCCTGGTCATCGAACTATTCTCCATGCGAATAGAGTCTTGGGCACCCTTCAATGACCTCCAAGAGTTAGGCAAGTGAGTCTAAACTTCCAGCCCTAAAACACCCTCATGCAGTCGGCTGGACTACAACCACATGAGAGCCACGCCAAGCTCAGTCCTGCTCTGATACCAAGTTGAAAAACAGTCCTAGAAGTATGGGACTGTGCAAGAAAACCAGAAAAACTAACAAGAGAAGATTAGAGAAGATTAGAGGAGAGAGAGAGAGAGAGAGCTGCGGCAAGGAGAGTTAGAGGATGAGGAGTTCGAACTAATCCTCCCTCTAACACTCTAATACTCTTTTATTAAGTTAATCTTTGAGTAATTACAAGAGAGGTCCTTAGTTGGACAAGAAATTACAAAAAAGGAACATAGAAGAGTATGGGCCCAGAATAAGGCCCATTACAGAGAAGAACATAAAGATAATATAAAGTAACAGCCTATGGGCCATTCGGCCCATCTTCTCTACATGAACTCCTTACTTCCAAAGAAAAAAGACCCATCATTCTTATTTTTGATAAACCTTTTATTATCAATCAAAACACAAATAAAGAAAAAATAATAAAACTCTAGCAATTAAGAACAACATAATCTTCTTATTGTTGAAATATTTTGTACATAAATTTCTTGAACTGAATACTTGATCATGCATAGTTTCATATTGTTCTGTGTTCTTCATCCAATTATTTTCCCCTCCTTTTAACCAATATTTTAAGAGATCTGAATAATTTTTGTGTCCTCCACAGAATGTTGCAGAAAATTTACCATGTAGGAGTGCTTTTCAACAGGAGCCAACTCTTCTTGCCGGCAATCATGAAAATTCTTACCAGCTGCAAAATGGTAAATAGGATTTGTTCTTAGTAATTATTTTTTTTGTTGCATATGAGGCTCCTAGTTGTTAATATTACTGTAATTGTTAGTGAAGTGATTTGGGCATATACAAGGCTTAGATGATGATGATTTGGGCACATCCAGTTTTGGATAAAAGGCACACCCTGAACCATTAATCGTAAAATACATGTTTTTAAAGACAAAATATCATTGTACAGAGGGCTCTCTTTGTCTATTCAGTAGGGATGTGACAGGTTTTTAAAGATGGGGTGTTTTCAATTCATTTCCTTTATCATCACTGTTATTTGTTATTTAATCACTATTGCTTTTAATATTTTTATTCCCATTATCATCATAGAAAGAATGACATATATTTTTTTTGATGATCATAAAGGAAAACAAACTATTAAATATGTGCTAATTGTTATTGTTGTGGTTACTAAAACTTGAATTTGATGAACTAACTCATGGGTCTTTCAACTGCAGGTTCTTCGCATTTCATGGTAGTGGACAAAGCCGATTTGGCTTTTGGAAAGTACAGAGCTATGTGTGGAAGTAGTGTTGATATGGAAAATTTTGAAGGAGATCCATGTAAATTTCCTGTGGAGGCATCTTTTATGGATTTAGATATATCATTTTCCGATCAACTTCGTACTGAGCTCAACAGAAGTCAGGTAGCTGATATCACATGTGAGGCTGGTGACCATTGTTCACCACTAACATTTTCTATGCACTATAGCTCTTCTGCTGATAAGCTTAGTCCTGTGAGAGATCTTCAATCAAATTGTATGTCAAACTCTTTGGTGCAGACGTGCATTTTGTTTTTCTTTTGAAAGTACAGACATGCATTTTGTTTTAGTATTCCTTTTTATGCTGCACAGGGATTAACAATTAGCTGCAGATGCCTGTTCACTCTACCTGTGATATGTGGTTACTAAAACTTGAATTTGATGAACTAACTCATGGGTCTTTCAACTGCAGGTTCTTCGCATTTCATGGTAGTGGACAAAGCAGATTTGGCTTTTGGAAAGTACAGAGCTATGTGTGGAAGTAGTGTTGATATGGAAAATTTTGAAGGAGATCCATGTAAATCTCCTGTGGAGGCATCTTTTATGGATTTAGATATATCATTTTCCAATCAACTTCATGCTGAGCTCAACAGAAGTCAGGTAGCTGATATCACATGTGAGGCTGGTGACCATTGTTCACCACTAACATTTTCTATGCACTATAGCTCTTCTGCTGATAATGCTACTTTACCAAGCCAATTGATTCCTGATTCTTTTGTTTTGCCATTCGTATCAAGTATGGAAGAAAATATGATCCACATCAAGCATCAAATGGAGGATAACCTACTTCCAACTCAGAATATGTGCCAAGGAAGTAACATTAATTTACCAACACAGGAAGGGACAACTGTTACATGTATTCAAGAGGATTCTATAATGGATTGCAGTGGCATTGATATTTGTCAGGGTATGAGTTTTAAAGGTGAAGCTAGTGCTTATTGTTCAATTACTGGAAACTCATCTTCTGGTGCTAAAAATGGAGCTTTTGCTGACAATGCCTCAAGGCAATTGTTGCCTTCTCTTCAGTCTTTCAGGTCAAGTAAGAATGAAGAGGTTTGCATGAAGGATGAAAGAGAGGATGAACTGCTTGTATCTAATAGCATATTTTGTCACTCTGTAAAAGTCCTCAAGGGAGACACCAATGACCATAATTCCTCAGTCAGTGGTGATGCTGGTGCTGATAATGTACATAACTCCGATGCTGGTGCTGATAATGTACCATCTGTCTACAATGACTCGAGGCAATTGTTGCCTGGTGTTCAGCCATTTACTTCAATTAAAAGTCAGTCTGTATGCATTAAGGAAGAACGAGAGAATATACTGATTCCATCAGAGTACATGGTTCATCATTCTTTAAAAGCCACTGGTGAAGCTGCCCAGAGTAGTCGCATTGGGCATGGGTATCATGTTGATGATGATGATGCTGATATATGTATTCTTGAAGATATTAGTGATCCTATACGGTCAACCCCATTTGTAGTGCATGCAAAACCCTCTGTGACTGAAACACATTCTATGTATAGTGACTCTATTCATCACACAGGATTTGGAAGCCCAGGGCGTAAAGCAAATGATGAAAGATTAACTTTTCGAGTTGCATTGCAGGTTAGACCTATGAACTTTATTTTTTGTTGCTCAGAGCAGTAATTGTGGAGATATATGTGAAGTAATACCTAAATGGCTTAAGTGGCAGCTCCCCCCAACTAAGTTGAATATTTAGTATAAGGAGTATCTGATCTTCATTTTGGTTTGTCCAAAGAAGCTTTATTTGTTTGAGGAAATTGGGTTTTTGAATTTTGTCTGCAGACCCCCTTCATTTAGGGTCCAGAAAAAGAAAAAAAAAGATCCCTTCTATGAGTGGTAATGCTTACATGGAAGAAGAAATAAAGTGTTTGTATTTCATTTTCTAAGGAAGTTGTTTTGTTCATGATTATATGAGAGTATGCTGTATCTAAAGTTGAACTGCATTTACAGGATCTTGCTCAGCCAAAATCAGAAGCTAGTCCACCAGATGGTGTTTTGGCCGTCCCCCTTTTGAGACATCAGGTTTGTTTATCTGGCAAGCTTGGAATTCTGAAAGAGTTTGTAGTTCAGATTCTGCAAAAGGGACACCTATTCACTAGCAAATATGGAGGGAAAACCATTTAGTAGGCTCCAGTTTAAGATGTTATCACCTGATTTTAGATTTGCTCTATTGAGTGGTTGACTGTCCTCCAGTATTTTTTGGGACAGTAAAATTCACAAGAATGTTGAATGACCTTAGGCAAGTCTATGTTGGATTGCCTTAATTGACCAAATGTAAATGAATTAGCCTAGGTGATCTATGTCATCCAACTGAATTTTAATTGATGCTTTGAACAGCGAATTGCTTTGTCATGGATGGTGCAAAAGGAAACAGCCAGTGTACCCTGTTCTGGAGGAATTCTTGCTGATGATCAGGTTAATTGGCCATTAGTGCGAATTCATCCTTGTTCTCTGAACTTTCTTGATGTGTTCTTTAATAGCTGACATAATCATTATCTGGCAGGGATTGGGAAAGACAGTATCAACAATTGCACTTATACTGAAGGAACGGTCTCCATCCTCCAAGATGAATTCTGTTGTTGCAAAACAAGGTGAATTGGAGTCTTTAAATTTGGATGAGGATGATGATGGGGTCTTAGATGTAGATGGAGTGAAGCAAGACAAAGATTCTGGCCTTACTAAGAAGGTGGCGAAGGGTGAGAATGCTTCTATAGTCACAAAGGGGAGACCAGCTGCTGGAACATTGATTGTATGTCCAACGAGTGTCCTCCGGCAATGGGCCGATGAGCTGCATAATAAAGTCACCAAGGAAGCCAATCTTTCTTTTCTTGTATACCATGGAACCAATCGAACAAAGGATCCTTATGATCTGGCGAAGTATGATGTTGTGCTTACAACATATTCCATTGTAAGCATGGAGGTTCCAAAGCAGCCTCTTGTGGATAAAGATGATGATGAGAAGAGCAAGGCAGAAACTCATGGTTTGCCATCTATGGAATTGTCTTCCAGTAGAAAAAGAAAGTATCCTCCAAGTTCTGATAAGAAAACTCAGAATGTTAAGAAGGGAGTGGATGGTGCATTGCTTGAATCTGTCTCTCGTCCTCTTGCAAGGGTTGGATGGTTTAGGGTAGTATTGGATGAAGCACAGAGTATTAAAAATTATAGAACTCAAGTTGCAAGGGCATGCTGGGGACTTAGAGCTAAAAGGAGGTGGTGCTTGTCAGGCACACCTATCCAGAATGCTGTTGATGATCTTTATAGTTACTTCAGATTCCTTAGATATGACCCATATGCTGTCTACAAGTCATTCTGCTCTATGATAAAAATTCCGATTAATAAGAATCCGACGCATGGGTACAAAAAACTACAAGCTGTTCTTAAGACCATAATGCTTCGTCGCACAAAAGGTGATGCTAGGGATTATACTTTATACATATCTTACCATCTTTGGTGTTTTATATTTTGATCACTTACCATCTTTGGGTTTTCAATGAATTACTGATGATACTCTCTATTATTATCCAAAAAAATGTAACTCTCCATGGGATAAACTTTATTTTTTTATTATTTTTATCAGAAACTGTAACTCCATTAAATTAATAAAAGATTAATAGAAGATTTTTGAACAGGCACCCAAAGAGAGTGCCATAACCCAGAAAATAATCCCTTATTACAAGGCTGACCAAAAGAAATCAGCCTTGGGAGATCCTTGTTTAGCTAACCCATCATCTAAGCCATTGGCTGACCTTCTAACCCAATTAAATTCTACATCTATTTCCCTTGTCAGAGATCATATTTCCCTCATACCCTGTCTATGTGTCCATACCTCCAAGGCTCCAAGCTTCCTTCCTGCATCCATCCTATTACCAAAAATAAGTCTCCTGCTGCTTCAATCTGATGAAGCCCCAGCTGCTTGGCCAACTTTAGCCCATGATGGAGGCGGCTAATATCTCAGCTTTTAGTGAGTCTCCCACCCCAGTTGGCCCCAAATAAAGGGCTAAGATTCTGTGGTGTCTCTCTCTTACTAAAAGGGCAGCCCAGTGCACAAGGCTCCCGCCAATGTGGGGTCTGGGGAGGGACCGATGTACGCAGCCTTACCCCTCCACATACAGAGAGGCTGTTTCCAAGATTTGAACCCTGACCCAGGTCATAATGGAGCAATGCAATTGTCCATCTCTTACTCCATGGCTAAACTTTTGTCTTCCTATTTTTCTTTTCCAATTGATTTTTTTTTTCTTTTAGACACTGATTTATATGTAAAAGCTTCAGTTCTGGAAGCTGATGGCCCTTGTGTTAATTGCTTTAGTTTTTGTTATCTTTTAACTATTTTCACCTTTTTTTTTTATTGATGAATACCATTATTACCTTAGTTCTTCAAACCTTATTATATAAGTTGAACACTCTGAGGTAATGATTATCCCTTGTGCAACTCCTCCCTGGATCCCCTTTGGATGCTTTTCTCTTGAATGCAGTGTTGCATGGACTCAGACACAGGAATTGGAATCTGACATGTGTCCAGGAGTCTGACTCCATGAATCCAAAAAGCAGGATTTATGGACATGTCTCACATAGATAGTATTTTTATTATTACATATATACATTAAATATCATGTTTTTAATATTATTTAAAATTCATAGAACTATATGCAACTGACAAGTTAAAGCCACAACCTTTGCCTATTTGTCACATAGTCACACTAGTTTTTCATTGTTTTCCTAGTTCTGATGATAACTGGAAAAGATCCAACAATGGATCATAGTTTACATATAAATTGGAAAAATAAAAATACCGGAGTGCTCTTTTGGTCAGTTTAAATGGTTGGATCACGTTAATAGAGGCATTTAAAGTGAGGATTTATAATTTTCTGAGAGTCAATGTGGCAGACATTTTGGTAAATCGGCCTGATTCACATTGTAGTAGAGTTGATTATGTATTTTGGGGGGTTGGACACTGCTTGAGTGGGGTTCTAAACTTGTAATTTCTTTCCAGTTTTAAGGGAATGCTGTTGCTAAAGTGGCCGCTCTCATATTTGGACCTTGTTTTCACACTAGTCTGCCCAAGTAGTGACTCGTAATTTCTTTTCATTGCTTGCATATATTTTATACATGGGATTAATTCAAGGGTGCTAAAAGAGGAGATCAACAGAAATGCACCACTTCACTCCTAAAACCCTATTCTTACAGACTTGATTGGCTGTTGGTTTCCATTTTGTTAGTTGTCTTTTCTAGAGGTTATAGTGACAAATTGGAAATGGTTGTATTTATGAAGGGAAGGGAGATCCATCATATGGATGGCCGAACCAAGCAGGGTGGCTGGGCGAAATTTCAAAAATTTCTTTCTCCCTTTTGGGAATCCTATCCCCTGTTTTTAGAAAAACTGCAATTTTCAAGGTTCGTTCTTGAAACGAACTGAATCAAATTTGAAACCAAATTAGGGAAGGGATATAACTGATACGGAATCAACAATAGTTCCCAATGTAGGTGTTCATGCCCAAAGAGTTCACAAAATCCGTCATCCACTGAAGATGATACAACTTAGGGTGAGGCAGGGTTAGCAAAGAAATTCTTCAGTAAAAACCCCAATTCTTCGGCAAGAATCACACAGGGATGTGAGCACAACTTCAAGATTGTTTCTTCCAGCAAGAAACAATATCAAGATCCAATCTTGATTACTCCAAGAATGTGGAGATCGAACTGGGTAGAGCGGCAAGAACAGAGAGAAGATTTGAGATCTGCAGAAGTGTTTAACAGAAGGATTTCTCCCTCTATTTATGATCCTTCTTGGATCAGCTTCCTAATCATATCAGGAGAGGGTTCTTTGATCCAAATCTTTATTTGGATCTGAACTCCTAACTGGATAAGACATATCTTATCCTCTTGCTGATCTAGAAGCAGATCTAAACTCAAATTCACCCATCTCTTATTAATCTTACTAAGCCAGTTCGAATTGGGCTTTAGGCCCATTAAGTTATCAGGCTCACTTCCTCTTTAATTTGCTGGCTAGCTTGACTCTTTTTGTATGGCGTGGGACCCTAGCATTGATCTCCACAAAAGCCATATGGGTTGAGCCTAGCCTCTGTTACAAGGCTTGGCCGAATTCACTGTTGAAGACAGTGAACCCCTGAGCCCATTAGTATGGGCTCTTAGTAGGCCCAACATTTACACTAAATGGCCCTTGGGTCCAACCACCTTATGAAGGCCCAAGGACTATGGACTTAAGTGAGATTAGCGCATCAGGTAAAAACCCTAAATGGTCTTACACTTAACCTCTCAGCCCATAATGATCAAACACTACCTGACAAGAGATGACCTCTCCCTCGGCTGCAAGCCACAGTGTTGCACTCTCTGCTCACATTGATCTTGGGAATTAAAACATTTTGCAAACATTTTGTGAAACCATAATATATATGTATATCTCTATATAAATATATTTTGCAAAACAAATCTCAACAAGTTTGAAATCATCTGCCGACAGTTTAGGTTTCCATCAGAGAGAGTGCATTCTCTGATCATTCACTTTGTTCGACAAAGGGGCTAGTTCTGTCACTATGATCACCCACTCAAGTGAATTCTCAGACTGCCCCAACATACCTAGGTTTTGACCCCTGTTAAGGATCTTACTAATTGGCATATCAAAGACAACCTAATCCAACACCTAGTGTAGTACCATAATCGAGTGTAGGGGTTAGGTGTAACTTTCCAGTTTTGCCCATTTGTCTCTAACGTCTAGGGCATAACTGGAAATGGTCCGGTTCAGGGTTTCAAACAAACCCATACTACATGTGCTTTAGGTCTCACTCTGGCAGCTGAGACAAGCCACCCCAACCGATTTGGCAACACATTAGTGTCAGCCTTGGTAGGATAAACCTCCCTAGGTCTATCCAACAGCTGTGAAGATTCTAAACTAATACGTAAGTGTCCAGTTTAAGGGTATTACATAGAAACACACCATATATAACATGAATAAATTATGTACTATTATTCATTTACAATAAATGTCAAAAGTACATCAATCTGATTGGAGCTAAGGGCATACACTATCTAACAATTTATTCATTGTTTAGCAACATCTTGTTCTAAGATGGGTAATACAGATTCCATGTCTGTTTATGCTGATTCATTTGCTCATGTTTCTTATGGCTGCATTTAGGGCGGTGTTTATAAATGTAACCTGCTATTTTGAGTTATACTCATTTAGTGGCACTTTTTTTTTAGGCACTGTTATTGATGGGAAACCTATAATTACCTTGCCGCCGAAATCAATAGAGCTGAAAAAAGTGGATTTCTCAAAAGAGGAATGGGACTTCTACTCCAAACTAGAGGCTGATTCGCGTGCAAAATTCAAGGTTTTTTTACAACTTTTCAATGAGTTAGTAGTATGATATTGGATTCATTTTGTAATTCCACTTGTACATTGTCCATGTGCCACTTGTGTTCCATTTTCTTTGTATGAGAATTTAATATTATTCATGGTTCTAGCTCTCCTTATGTTCATATTTAATTGGCTTTTAATGTGTATATTCTATCAGGTCTATGAAGATGCAGGCACTGTTAAAGAGAATTATGTTAATATTTTATTGATGCTCTTGCGTCTGCGACAAGCCTGTGATCACCCTTTTCTTGTCAAGGGTTATGATTCTAGTTCTGTTTGGCGTTCCTCTATAGAGACTGCAAAGAAACTTCCTCGGGAGAAGAAGCTGGATCTTTTGAATTGTTTGGAAGCCTTAGCAATTTGTGGCATTTGCAATGTATGTAGTTACTCTTTCATTTTGTCATTGTGGGTTCCTTTTACTACCCCCCCCCCCCCCCCCCCCCCCCCACCCCCCCCAAAAAAAAAAAAAAAAAAAAAAAAAAACCACACACACACACCCCAAAAAAGTCACAGCTTTAAGTAGATATTTAGACATCAACTAGATTTTACATCTTCATTTTTACTTGTATATTTGCCTTTTTCTGGGGTAAAAGTAGACATGGAATTAAGGATGAAGTATTAGATGCTAAAAGAAAGGGGATGAAATTCTACTAATTAAATTTGTCCTAGAAGAAGAAATAAATAACATAATTAGTGTTTATACACCTCAAACCAAATGAATGCATTAAAAGAAAGTTTTTGTAAAGTTTGGATGATAAGGTGCATTGAGGATATGGTTAAAAATAAAAAAGAATGAGGCAGGGGATACAATTTTGGAGTCTGCAGTAGCATGTGGTCTTGCAATAACATTTAGTTACTTTTAAAAGTGGATCTAATAACAGCCAAATAGATTATTTTCTGATTAGAAGAATAGAACAGATAATAAGTAGGGATTGTAGGGGTGGAGCTTGGGACAGGTTGGGACTGTTGGGTTGGCTTGAGGTCAACTGAAGCCCAAAACAAGAACAAGGCAAGGGTACCTCAAACCTAACCTTGTCTAACTTGAGCCTCAACCCAAGCCCAACCTGATCAATGTTTTAAAACGTGGAGGCATGACACAATGCATTCTACCATCCCAAGTTTTGAGGTGTAAACCAGAATGTACGAGGCATAAGTCTCCTCAGCATGGATTTTTTTTTTCATTTAATAAATAATTAAAAATAAGATAAGATAGATAAAAATATAGTAAATATCCCATGAAAATATAGTGGCAAATTAGAAAATTTCATATTTGCAATTTCTAATAATAAAACCATCACATTTAAATATAAAATTGAAGTATAGAGGTGTACACCTCAAGCATCTCTGTCTCCACTGTGTGGCTGCAGCCATATGCTTCCAGTGCCTTTTAAAACAATGAACCTGACCTTAGAATATGCGATCCTAACCCAACCCAAGTAACCTGATTTTTTTTTTTATCGGTGTGGGTGGGGTTGGGTTAGCCTAATAAATATGAGAAAAAAAAAAGAACTGGCAATAGACTGTTTATTTTGTGATTGAGAAAAAGATAAAATGTATATTTATTTATTTATTACAACTGCTAAAAACCTTGGCATGAATCAAAGCTTTAATCTTTTATCTTGTCTGATATCTGGTGAGCATTTCTGTTTGTTGACATACTTCCCTCTTCTGTTTTCTATAGGATCCACCTGAAGATGCTGTTGTTACCATCTGCAGCCATGTTTTCTGCAACCAATGTATCTGTGAACGCCTATCCAGTGATGATAACCTGTGCCCTGCAGCAGACTGCAAAGTTAAACTCAGTGTAACTTCTGTTTTTTCCAAAGCCACACTGAAATGCTCTCTTTCTGACCAGTCTGGTCAGGGTAATTCCAATTCCAATTTTGCCTCTAAGCTTGTTCAGACATTTGAGCCATGTCCAGAGGGTCTTTCCTCTGATTCATCCAAAATCAAAGCTGCTCTAGAAGTCCTGAAGACACTATCTAAACCATTGGAGTGTACACCAAAAGATAATACTTCACACTCTAGTAATCAGAGTACCAACTGTGCAGAAAATGGATCCAATTCTCATTCAGATTGTTCATTTAAGGATAGCCCTGACAAAGCTAAAGTAGCAGAGAAAGCAATTGTCTTTTCCCAGTGGACAAGGATGCTGGATTTGCTTGAAGCTCGTCTTAAAAGTTCTTCTATACAGTACAGAAGACTTGATGGGACAATGTCAATTGTTGCTAGGGACAAAGCTGTGAAAGATTTTAACTCCCTTCCAGAGGTTTGGTTCTGAAAACTTTCACTGCTTTTTAACTTTATTCTTAGGTTGTCTGGATTTGCAGAAACAAGTACTGAGAGTGCAATGCCAGTATCTTTTTCTGTTTCACTTAATGCTTTTGCATTTCTCATGAATTTACTTCTTAAATGAGTTTCTTCGTTTTCCATTATAGGTTTCTGTTATGATTATGTCATTGAAAGCAGCAAGTCTTGGACTAAACATGGTGGCAGCTTGTCGTGTTCTCCTTCTGGATCTATGGTGGAACCCAACAACTGAAGATCAAGCAATTGATAGAGCACATCGAATTGGGCAGACTCGTCCAGTCACAGTTTTGCGGTTAACTGTGAAAGATACAGTTGAAGATCGAATTTTAGCCCTTCAGGCATGGTTTTGTCACCTTGCCTTACCATTTTTTATTTAATTGTATTAATTCTTGCATGTTGTATTTGGAATCTTCCATATGAGTATCAAGTGACTGAACGTCACTTGATCATTCTCACATGCCAAAGATGAGTTTTTGATGACTGTTAAGAATTTCCTTTTAGTTGTTGATAATCTTGTTTGCCAGTAAAAAATATATATGATGTCATTTTGTCCTGGACTTTGGCTTGACTAGTCAGTTTGTAAAGCCAAGAGATGCACATTTATAGTGTAGACTGTAGATCAGTTTAGATAAACATGAATTTCCATGCTCTCTCTCTCTCTCTCTCTCACAAACACACACATGCGCACATGTTATTTAGGAGCTTGTGTATTTTAAATTTACAATTAATTTACATGCCAATAGACCTCCTTATCTTTCTGCCTGGAGGCTTTTTTTCTCTATTCTTCTTAATTGTTCTTTAACAAGGAATTCTGTAATTTCACCAGCACACCTACTTTAACAAGGAATTCTTAATTGTTCTTTCATTTTAATCCTTTTATCTCAGTTGAACAACACTCACAGAATGTGGGTTTTGCAGCAAAAAAAGAGGGAGATGGTTGCATCAGCATTTGGAGAGGATGAGACCGGTAGCTGCCAGACTCGTCTTACTGTGGAGGACTTGAAATACCTGTTTATGGTGTGATGCGGGTTGTTATTTTGACTAGGATATTGCCAATATTGGTTTTGACTAACTGAGGCTCTTCTTTAGCTAGTAGCTAGAAGGCGGATTGTCTTGGGGTTTGAGATGTTATTGCCTGCAGTAGATATAGAAGTGGTTGGAGCAGTTCTCCTTTGGGTGAGATTAGAGGAGCTTTGAATAGAGGTATTAACTAACAACATACGTGGGGATAAATATCACAGGACATATTACACCAAAGATCATGTGAATAGTTCTTGAAGAATACACAGTTCATTTTTTCCTTCATTGTCAACAAGCATGATTATGAAATTCTTTTGTCAAGTGTAATTCACGATTTCACGGTTATCTTATATTCTCTGGTACTCGTACATCAAGTGTAATTCAGGATTATCTTTATATTCTTTGACACAGTGAGAAGTTGCATTTTAATATGCCATTGTAATTAGTTCATTCGATGAAATTCCGATTTGTTCTTCACTCTTCTTTTCTGGTTAACAGATGGTGACAGATTTCTATGTATAATGTTTTTCATAGATATGTGATAACTTTCTGAAACCTGACGTTGATAAGAATTTACAGATATGTTTCTCTTGTGAGCTCCTTCATTCTTTATCAATTCGTACATTTGGGGTACTTGTTAATTATTTATGTATGTTGGTGCAACCATTTGATTATTTCTTCGATGAAGTTATGTTTAAGACCTTGTACAACCGTTACAAGCTACCATTGGCTGCATTCCATATTGGTGATACCATAAATAAGCAATGGTCCCCTCAGGATGAATTGGGTTATTGAAAACTCCACAGTAAGTTTGAAAACAGCAGATCACTAGTGCCTTGTCCTCTGCTATATTACAACTCTATGGAGGTTTTATTTAAGACCTATACAATGATCATTTGAGTTGCGTATTTCTCTTAGGCCTTGTTTGTTTACAACTTTACAAGTTACCCGGGTAAGTGCATTTATCCAGGTTAACATTTACCTGGGTAAATTCACTTACCCATGTTCTTTTGATTTTTAGGATTTCTAGGTAAGTAATAAAATGATATTTTTATTCACAAAAATTTGGTATTAAAATGGGCAAGATTGTCTCATTATCTTTTATATAAATTTTTTCTAGGTGAGAAGATTATTTATCTACGTGGGATGGAAAATTTTACTTGGAAAGAAAAGATGATTTTACCGTGGGGCTCATTGTTAATGCAAAAAGAATATGAGACTTTTCCATGCATATTTGTTGGTAAACGAACACGGCGTGGAATCTCTTTAGTGGTTGCAGAGTAGGTGTAGGCTATCATTTGATATATGTTGAAACTTTTAGGGTGGAAAGTTTTAGGCTTATAATTATGGATCAAAAGAAAATATGTTTCTTTTGGTATCATCTGTCTCTGCTTATAAAGGTGGCAATCTCTTAGTGATTGGAAAAAACATGGGGTAAAAAGATTGTCCCGTGAAAAAGTTTTGAATCATGAAATCCACCCCAAGTATTTTATATCTAACTTTTGAAGATTACAATCCAAAAGAGTGTGAAAGCATGATTTTGTGTTTTATTTGGTGAAAACATTCCTATTTTTATTTTTTTTGATAAGACAATAAATTTAGTTGAGAATATGAGATTCCGGCTTAAGAAAATAAAACACCAGCTCAACCAGGAGAAACGAACCAGGTACGCCCATGAGCTTACGGTTCCAAAAATTGGAGCCTGAACGCGGTCAATTATCTAATGTTGGTCATGACTATTTTGGAGTTTGTATTTAGTTGAACCTCACCCTTGTCTTTTATGATGACATATTTCGGATCTACAGCTGAAATGGCCGTTGGGACCCTGTTTGGGACCAAGGTTCAAAGTATTGGGTGTATTGCATCGTATGCTTAGGTTTCTGATACACCTATTTAAAGTAAATAGTGTTTTGAGGAAATCGATAATTTTATTGATTAAATAATATAAAATAAGTGCCAAATAGAAATTCTGAAAAGAAAAACTATAACACAAAAAAATCGTGGGGTAAAAAGTATGATACACCCCTATTGGCGTATCGGGGTGTATGATAATTTATACGAACCAGATCCAGACTGATATTTGGGGTTTTATTTTTTCAAGTGGCCGTTCTCAGACTAGAATACCAAGTAGAGAGATGGGATTTTGACAATTGATCTCAAACTCAATTGTACTGCCTTTAAATGCTTGCATGAGCTGAATAAGGCTGCGTTTGGCAATGCTTTTTTGGCCTAAATAGGCTTTTAAAAAAGCTATTTTTCGAAATGAGCTTTTTGAAAAAGCATTTTTTTTAATATTTAGCTGGACAATAGCTTTTTTTTTTTTTTTTTTTAATCAAAACAGCTTATTACAAATGTAAATAATATTTAGCTGGACAATAGCTTTTTGAAAAAGCATTTTTTTTTCAAACGAAGAACTTTTTCACCAAACGATAATTTCAGTAACCGTTGGCTTTTCCAACGTGAAAATCACAAAAAATCTGTTGGAGTAATGCTCCCAAATGCGGCCTAATAATTTCAATATTTGGTGTTTATCCACTTGACAGATCGTTGTGGCCCATATAATTGATGAGTTTACAATTGGGGAGTCTGGACCTGTTGCGACATAAGAACATAGGGGTAAAATAGAAGACATGCCTACCGGAGGAGGACGCCTACGGTATTTCGAGAGCAGGCGTCCTCCCCAATCTTTTTAGAGATATATTAAAAAAGGTAAAATTAGAAACAAAAATCAGGATATTCGAACAAAGAAATCGATCATTTTCAAGATAAATTTCTTAAATTATACTTATGGTTTAGTTAATTGAGTAAATGTACCTCTACTGTTTCAAAATTAACGATTGAATAATCCTTCTTACAAATTAACGCCAATAAAAATGAGAAAAAGACTATTTTACCCTCTATTACTCAGACCTCTCTCCTCCTCATTTTCATCGCGGAAACTACCGAAATCGCTGAAACTGCCAAAACGGCAGATGATAACCGGATCTCAGATCTAAGGATATGGGGCAACTGGCACCTGGGTCTCCATCTCTTATGAATTCATGGTCGTCAAAGTCGATGCCGTCTACACCATGTCCATTAAGACCAAAACCATACTCATCATCACCCCTGCCAAACCTCAAACCAGAACCCGTTCTAGAAAATGTCAACAAGTACCTCGACAATTCTTTGATTAATTATGAATTCTTCTTCTTCATTGTTGCAATTTCTAGAAATGACCATCGTTGAAAAACCTAGAAACCAAATTGGCTGAAAGCCTTCTAGCTCTATGAACTAAGAATAGGAAGAGGATGATATTAAAGACTGGTTATCAAATCCAGTGCCAGATAAGCGTGGAACCTACCGGAGGAGGACGCCTGCTCTCGAAATACCAGAAGGAGATAGATTTTGGGCCTTCTGGTATATATGCCGTGAAGATGTCTCGGCATGCCTGCAAGCAAGGATCTAGAGTGGAAATGGGTTCTGGAAAGTACTTGGTTGCCGCCTCCCCTTCCCACAGATGAATCCCCTTCCCTTTGTCCTCTTCCCTCCACTTGAATCAGATCTGGGAGTTGTAGATGAATCCCCTTCCCTCCGCTCGAAGCAGATCTGGGAGTGTATCGTCCAGATAGGAGTTGTAGATGAATTCCCTTCCCTCCGTCCCCTTCCCTTTGCCCAGATCTAGGAGTTGCAGATGAATGCCCTCAACTGGATCTCAAATCTGAGTTTCTTAAACTGCCGGAACCGCTGAAACTACACTTTGCTCGAAGCAGATCTGGGAGTGTATCACCCAGATCTGGGGGTTGCAGATGAGTCCCCTTCCCTCCGCTCGAAGTGTAGAATTATGTTTTCGTCTCTCTCAGTCAACCAACCACCAAGATTGGTCATTGTCGTTGTCTCTGTGATGCTGCTCCTGCTGCTTCCTTCTTATTTTCTTCTTCTGCTTTTCATTGATTTTACTCCTCTGAAGTCTGAATTCTTCTCAGACAATGGTTACGCTGTCTGTGGCCTAAGGGGGAATTAATATTTTATGGGTAAGAGCAACCGGAGGTGGAGGGGGTTAATGCAGCGGCAGGTTCAGGACCAAATCACTTCGGTTTCCAGGAAGGAAGAAGATGACAAGGGTAAATTTGGGTTTTAAAAAGATATACATCACATATATTCTAAGATAACAGAATATTAAAAAATGAGAGCTAATCAATTATCAGAAACAAAATTTAAAAGAAATTTATCCTTTTATAAATGGTAATAAACTTTATAATATATTTTATATTTTATATTTTATATATTTATTTTATGACATCAAAAGTTCACTTGTTTGGTTAAGAGGGAAATGTGGTTTCATTCAATTTTTAGAAAATTGGTTTTTCATTGTGTTTTCTATCTCATGGACAAATTAACCAATTAACCAATCACACTGGTATTTTGGATCCATTTATCATCAAATTACTTGCTCATAAAAAGCCATTAGCTTGGTTAACAATATGGTGACCCAACTATTTGAGTCATTGAACTATTTGACCTAATTGGTGGGTCACAAATCAAATATTAATTTTCTTTTTCATTGATTTTTTCATTTTATTTCCATTACTAATAAAAGTATTTTTATTTATCAACATTGTTTAATAATCTATTGTATTTTTACTTGTTTTTTATTTTTATTATTTAATTATAACATCATGGAATGACTCATATGACCTAGGTGGTTGGACATTGTCCCACTACTTGCATTGATGTGAAAACAAGTTTATTTTTGGGTCAATTTGAACTACAATTACTAGTAAAATTAAATATAATTTTCACACATATTTTTGTTTCCAATTAAGTAAGATAGTCTCTGCACTAAGATTACATCCCAATGGGTGGGATAGTAGGCTCTGCACTAGTAGAGTTTGAGCTTATCAATCTAGAAAAGTTTAACTAACATCTATCCATTGTTTTTTAACCACATCAAATACTCAATGGGTAATGGGTCCCAAGTATGTATGCATATATTTGGTAAAATACTATGTCATATATGAAA
Source organism: Nelumbo lutea (assembly GCF_056320005.1). Classification (NCBI taxonomy): domain Eukaryota; kingdom Viridiplantae; phylum Streptophyta; class Magnoliopsida; order Proteales; family Nelumbonaceae; genus Nelumbo; species Nelumbo lutea. Next base: position 138,255,804 of record NC_142684.1, on the reverse strand, counting down.
AATACTATACAATTACCATAAAAAATGTAAGATACTATATAAATAAATAAGACATTATACATATATTATAGTATATATTATAAATATACGTACAACTTCTGTAATGGGTTAGGTTTGTTGGACATAGGGCTTACTTGGCATGATCCCTGCCTTATGTATCGGCTTGATATGAATTCTTATTCCAATTTTCAATTCATATCAATTGCTATCCCAAATTCTTCCAAATTGATTTATTTTACCAAAACTTTCCTTCATATCAATCGCTCAAAGGTAAAGCTGCAACTTTTTTTTGTTCATAAAGTTTGTATTATTTATTTTACCATTTTTTCCCTTCATATCAATCATTATTAATTTATTTTTTGTTCATAAAGTTGCATGCATTGGTATTGAAAACATTTTTGTGTATGTTATTAAAGGATTCTAATAGGGGATCTACTTACAACTGTCACAAAGTTCACGGGAAGTGATTGCATTTACCAAATTCCAGGGGAGGCTTTAGCAATGGTTAGAAACTTTAGGGGAGTTTCAAGAATATACCTTAAATAAAAAACTCATTATTCATTCAATGTGACAACCAATTGATTGAAAACACTTAGGTTTCAATGAGAATTTAGGACAATTTTACATTAAATAGGAAGACACATGTAAAATGTCATTTACTAATAATGATAGAAGAGTGAAATATTAAATATACTTTGGTCTTGAACATTTTCAATTACCTTTCAAGTTGAGAAACTGTAGTCATTAATTTTAGTCTTTAATAGTTTTTATCAAGCACGTTATAAAATACTTGCTTTCTCCTTGTTTATACTTTAGATAATGTCTAATATGAAAGTGGCAAAGCAATTCAGTTACTAACTTAATATTTAAAGAACATGGAGAAATTATGGTTTTCGATTTCAATCTTCGAATATGTTGTATTAAACATGTAAAGAGTAATTACTGTCTTTAAATATGTTTTATTAAACGCGTGAAGTAATTGTTTTACCCTTATTTACTAGCGGGGACCTCTGCAATAAACGAGATTTGCTAAGTTAAAGATAAATATTAGAAACATGTAAGAGTATACAATTGTTTTATATAACAATTAATAATTATTTATATTTTATATACTACTTTTAATAATTTTTTAATGCAAAAAAAATAATAATTAATTTTAGATAGGATTATTTATTAAACTTAGGAATTTGCCTCGAATGGGGTGAGGATGGAGATGATTTCCCCCATAGGTACAAAGATAGGAAAATTTTCATCTCCGTTGGTGGGGACGACACAAGGATGGGGAGAGCACTCCTTGCTCCGTGGGGATCCCGATCCCCGTCCCATAGGGTTTTCGCTAATATATGTATATATACGCATATCGTTATATATGTATATATGTATACATATGTCTATATGCTAATATTTTTAAAAATATGGTTGAATATGCTTGAATCTTTTCTAATAGGACTATACATTTTAATTATTTTATTTTTATTTTTTAAATAAAATTAAAAACAAAAAAATAATGGTTGACATTATAAAGAATCACAGGAGTGGGGATCCCCATGGAAATGGGGATAGGGAGAGGCTCCTTGTCCCCACCCCGCCCCATTGCCATTCTTAATCAAACTAATGAAACTAACAAACCCAATTTCTAGTATTTCCAATATGCTTTGGTTCAACAATTTCCTAACCCGAATGGGTTGGATTAGTTTCGCTTTGGCCATTTATAAACTGACTAAAATCGAATGACCCGATCATAAATATATATTAATATTTTATATTTTAAATATAATTTTTTAATACAGGAAAGTGGGAAAATTCCAATATTTTCTATGCTAAAATACTTTATATCATAAATTTAATTTTTAACTTTATTTTTTAATAATGCCATTGAGTTTTTTTTTAAATTTCACCTTAATTTTTATGTTTAAATCTTTTGAACCGACCGACCAAATTGAAAATTGACCCAAATTGATAGAACCTAAGTGACCAACTTCCCAAACTAACTAAGTTGATTTGGTTGGCCAAACAACTTACAACTAAACCGAACCAACCCGTGAGCAATTGTTTAATCTCTAATAATTATTAAAAAATTATAGCAAAAATACACAATAAATTAAATTTTAAAAGCTAAATAATAGTAGTTTAAACTCCAATAATTCTTGAAAACTTTCTATTAAATAACAAAACACAAATAGATTTATACATAATTATTGAAAATATATTTATCATAGAAAATAATAAGTAATTACTGAAATACAATAAATGTTAATTTTAGTATATATAAATATAGATTGAGTTTTAAATTATTATTAATAAATATTAACTTTTTGAAAGTTATTTTCTAGAATTGTTAATTGGTATAAATGAAATTAGTTATTTACAATATTATTTACTTATTGAAATAATATCATTATTTAAATTTTAAAATATTAATTACTTGTTGAATTTAATAATCCATAAAATTATAGTACTATTAATACATAATTTTATTATTTTAACTATTTAAAATATAGTTATATTAAATATTTCATTATTTAAAATATTTAGTTATTTAACTAAATATTTAAAATCTTAGGTGGCGTTTAATTGCACGTTTTAGAGGTCTGAAAATGCTACTTTTCAGACCTCACCCCTTGTTTAGTTGTACCTCTTAATTTGGGTTTGAAACTGATTTTTAGATATGAAAATCATAGACCTTGGGTTGGTTCTTAACACGCTTAAACTTATTTCAGAGCCGGCCCAATGTCCAAAATATCCTTACAATTTTTTGTAAATGACCCAAATTACCCCAGAAAACCCCAAACCTAGAAAACCTAAACATTCGAACTCTCTTTCTCTCTCTCTCTCTCTCTCTCTCTCTCTCTTCGCCCTATCTTCCTGTTACCGCCACTGCAAGTTGTAGCGGCAGCCCTCTCTCTCCCCCTGTCTTCACTGTGTGTGCCGTTCATGGCGATCTGTTCCATTGAAGTGGAAATGCTCCCATCTCCCCTGGTTTGTGTGGGTAGTGAGCAAGAAGAGACAAACCTCTGCCTTTAACTTATTCAGTCTTCCTAAAGGAAAGCTCTATAAGCTTCCCACGTCTTTTATAAGTTGTCATCAATGTTTTGGATCTGCTCACAGATGGCTACTAGTTAATAGCGTTGACATTGAACAACCTTACCTGTTCAATACCCTCACTAGAGTTCAGATCCGTCTTCCAGACCTGATAAACCCTAAAATCAGGAAACCGATCAACAAGCTCGAAGATTGCTAATGTTGGGTACAAAAGCAACTTTCTACAAATTTCCTTATTTTGATTCTGATAAAAAAGACTTCGTAGTTGCCATGGCTGTGTTTGAGCCATTCAACCCTTGTATGGCCATAGCATGGACTTCCATAGATGCTCTTGTGAGGAATAAGAGTTTGGTTTCCACAGGACCTGCAAACAAAGCGTGGACATACATTGAAAATCCATATGAGACTTCATATAGAAAATTGTACGAAGATATTTTATATTTCAACGGCTAGCTTTACGTCCTCACCAACAATGGAGAACTTCTCCTCTATGACACAATGAAGGCAATTAAGTTTGCATTCGAACCGATTCAGAAGCAAATCTATGATTATGATCTGTGTATGAAGTGGAATAGGTACTTCTTGGTTGAATCATTAGGAGAGCTGTTAATGGTAAAACAATATCGACCTTATGACCTAGTTAGTATGCTTTTCAAAACAAGAAAGTTTGAAGTGTACATAATGGATTTTGGGAGTTGGAGGTGGGTGGAAGTAGAAGACCTCTGCAACCGAGTTTTGTTAAGAGGTGAGCATTATTGTTTGTCTCTGTGGTTGTCAGAATTGCCTTTTTTAAGTTGTAGAGGTAATTGCATCTACTTTGCTGATTCCCTGGTAACTGATGGATCAAGAGAACACCGGGTAAAATGGAATCGTGAAATAGGTATCTAAGATATGACGAATGGCATGTTAATTAGTAATTATTAATTTTTTATTTGTATTGTTCCATTATTGTTTTGATGAGGTTGAAAATTATTTTTTATGAGATAGGGAAAATTAAATTTAACATTTCCAAATAGAACGTTTTAGGGGTAAAATAGTAAAATTAGTAAATTTCAAATGGTAAAGGGTTGATCCAACACAAACAAACTTATGAATTCAGATTCTCTAAAAAGTAGAAAAGCATCTATGCCTCTTTTCAGATTTCTGTCACATTTAATATCTTTTTAACTTTTTAGATTTATCAAACGCCACCTTATTCTATGTATTATAATTGAAAGTTATTCATTGACTATTTAAAATATATTATTAATTGATTTAATAATTATTGAAAATTTTCTATTAAGTATAAAAAAATAGATTTATACATAATTATTGAAGATATATTTATCATAGGGAATAATAAATAATTACTGAAATACAATAAGTATTAATTTTAGTATATATAAATATATAATAAATATAGATTAAGTTTTTAAAATTATTATTAATAAACATTAATTTTTTTTGAATTTTATTTTCTAGATTTATTATTTGGTATAAATGAAATTTGTTATTTACAATATTATTTATTTATTGAAATAATATCATTATTTAAAATTTAAAATATTAATTACTTGTTGAATTTAATAATCCATAAAATTATTTTACTATTAATACATAATTTTTTTATTTTAACTATTTAAAATCTTGTTATGTTAAATATTTCATTATATAAAATATTTAGTTATTTAATTAAATATTTAAAATCTTAATCTATGTATTATAATTTAAAGTTATTCAATAAATATTTAAAATATATTATTAATTGCTTTAAAATATTAATTTTAATATTTTGTTATTTAAGATATTTAGTTATTGAAATATTTAAATAATATTTCACTTTTAATGTTATATTTTTATTCTTTGAATAACATTTTGATTGAATAATCCAAAAAATCATAATTTATATTGTTTGTACATAATTTCATGATGAATTTTGTAAAAATATATAATTATTAATAATATGAATATTATTAAATCGATTATAGTTATTTTTTGTCTTTTTAATTAATAATTTAAAGTTCTTATATAATTTTGTTAGAATATTAAAATAATTCTTAATTTTTTTAATTCAAACTTTCTTTAGATAGATGTAGACAAAAAGTGGGGGAGAAGATAAGCAAGAATTAGAGATAATTTAGGAGAACTTTGAGGATAGTGGGGGGGGGTTGTTTAGGAGAAATTTTAGGATATTAGATTGTTTAGATTATTGGAACAGTAGTTTTTAAAATTACATGGATTAAAAAATTCAAAAAAAGGAGAAAATTTATAGACTTCCTTGTTTTATATATATACTACGGGGACCCGTGTGATGCACGAGATTTATTAAGCGAAAGCTAAATAATAGAAAGGGGTCATTTACTGAAATACCCCTTATAGTTTTATGGATTTAATAAAATCTACCCTATAGTTAAATTTTACTAAAGCACTACTTATAATTTGCAATGGATTTAATCAATCTTCCATTAGATGACAATGGAAAATGACAGTGTTGACCCCAATGTTCATTTAAATAAATTTAATCAAAAGAAAATAAAATAAAATACCACTTTTGCCCTTTATAAGACACAGGCAACCACTCTATTGGCTATATTTGGTTAATTTTATTTTTTTGTACAAAAAAAAGTGTTAAGCGTATTTTTGGAATAAAAAATCATGGGCCTAATGGCAAAACAAACACTCCTTAGTGAAAGGTTGCTTAAGTAAATAGTTGTGAAATATATGGGATGTTTTAATAGAATGAAAACTATAAGGTAGGTTTAAGTAAATATGTAAAACTATAAGATGTATTCTAGTAAATGACCCTAATACATAAGAGTATACAATTATTTTATATTTTCAACTTTTTAAATAATTAATAATTATTCATATTTTATCTACTACTTTTAATAAATTTTTATAATAAAAAAATAACAATAATTAATTTCAGTTAGGTTTATTCATAAAATTGATGAAACTGACCAGCCCAATCAACTCGACCTGAGTTGGTCAGTTTTCTACTATTTTAGGTTGTCTTTGGTTAAAAAATTTCCCAATTCGACTAAGTTGGATCAATTTCAATTTGGCCATTTGTAAACCAACCAAAATCGAATGACCTAACCACAGATATATATTAATATTTTATATTTTAAATATAATTTTTAATATGGAAAAGTGAAAATTTTCCCATATTTCTTAGTCCAAAATGTTTTATATTATAAAACTAATTTTTAAATTTATTTTTTAATAATTGCACTATAATTTTTAAAATTAAATTAAATTTTTAAGATTAAATCTTTTGAACTGACTAACCAAACAAAAAAATCGAACCAAACCGATACAATTTGAGTGGGTCTGTTTTCACAAAAGGTCAGCCGGTTTCAGTTGACCAACTCCCCAACTTGACCGGGTCAATTTGGTTGGCCAAATATCCTATGACCGAACCAAACCAACTCATGAATACTCATAATTTCAGCTAAATTAATAGTCTCATCTTTTATAAATAACAATAATTTAATCTCCAATAATTATTGAAAATTTATAGCAAAAATACACCATTATTAAAAATATATTGATAATGAAAAAATACAATAAGTACTAAAAATATGTTGACTTAGTCAACAAATAGTATAATCTCAAATAATAGTTTAATCTCTAATAAATATAAATCAATAAGTTATACCAAAAATACAATAAATACAATAAGTACAAAAAATTAAATTTAAAAATTTCACTAATCGTAATTTAATCTCCAATAATTATTGAAAATTTTCTGTTAAATAACAAGATAAAATAAATTTATACATAATCATTTTAAATACATTTATCACAAAAAAACAATAAATAATTACTAAAATACAATAAATATTAATTTTAGTATATATAATTATATAATAAATACAGATTAAGAGTTTAAAATTATTATTAATAAATATTAGATTATATGAAAGTTATTTTCTCGAATTATTACTAGATAAAAGTGAAATTATTTATTTACAAAATTATGTAAAAATATTAAATTATTATTAATTTCAATATTACGTTATAATTATTTTTCTACATTTCAGAAATTTTTTAAATTTATTACATAACTTCTTTATTTTAATTATTTAAAATCTAGTTATGTTAAATATTTTGTTATTTAAAATACCTAGTTATTTAAATACTTAAATAATATGTAAAGTATTATTTATTTATGGAATTTAATTATCCATAAAATCATAATTTATACTATTACTACATAATTTCATTATTAATTTTGTAATATGTTAAATTATTATTAATTTCAATATTATGTTATAATTATTTTTCCGCTTTAATTTTTTTTTTTAAATTTATTACATAATTTCGTTATGTTAAATATTTAAAATCTAGTTATGATAAATATCTAGTTTTTTTAAATATTTTAATCATCTATAAAATATTTAAATTTTTTGTTCTTTTAATTTTATTTATTTAAAGCTATTACATATTATTAAATATTTGAAAAACATTTAAATTTATTATCTAGAAAAACATAATTTAAATTGTTAGTAAATAATGTTGTAGTATATTTTAATATAAAATTATTTATTAGATAATTTCGTTATTTTAACTATTTAAAATGTAGTTATGATAAATATTTAGTTATTTAAATTTTGAAATAATCTATAAAATACTTAATTTTTTTTGTCCTTTGAAGTTTATTTATTTAAAGCTATTACAATATTTGAAAAACATTTAAATTGATAATCTGGAAAAATATAATTTAAATTTTTAGTTCATAAGTTCATGATATATTTTGTAAAAATGTAAAATTATTTTTTGTGTTTTTTATAAATATTTTAAAGTTATTATATAAATTTATTTGAATATTTAATTTTTTTTGAGCCCCAAAATTTACTCCTAGTGGAGGGGTGGCCACCACAAATTTATTCATATGCAAAAAACCTTGGGGGGGGGGGGGGCGTGAGACTTGTCCCCTAAAAAATATACAATGGAAACCTGGTTCATATAAACATCAAGGGTCCGGGAAACCTAAAATCAATGAATTCATAGAAAAGGAAGACCTAGACCATCTGCTATAACCAAATTCTGGAAGTGGGAAGGAAGAGTTTTTGTGCAGTCATAAACAATTTTTTGAGAAGTTAAGCAACCAAGCTTTGACAAAGCATCCACCAGTTGGTTAGGTTCTCTATATATATGTATACAAAAGAAATCCAATCTACTCCTAAGCTCTTGTACTTGAAACAAACAAAACCAAAGCTTCCACAGGGCTGTACAATCTCTGTTAAGAATATCAATCAAGATTTTGGAGTCTGACTCCACCATAATCGTATGCAAATCTAAAGCAACGACAAGGTTTAAACCATCCAGCAAGGCCATAGCCTCTACAACTAAATTAGTTTCAGTGCCAAAAGTGTTAGAGAAAGCGCAAACCAAGCCGTTCCTTCCATCTCTAATAATACCCCCTCCACCACAAGGGCCCGGGTTTCCTCTAGAAGCAGGATTAGCATTCAATTTCAGATAACCATTCGGAACTGCCATTAGATGCATCACTTTGATATTCCTTCCTTTGATTGGTTGGATCTATAACACCAAACCCTTTAAGGATAGCTGGTGGGTGCCGAACCCAACCAAAGATAAATAGTCTTGCTCTGGGTTAATAATTTGTAGATAGTGATGAGCAAGGTCATTCTCCACAGGGATTGTGTGGATTTATTTCCAAGTAGATGGATTAAGGGGGGTTGTAAAGCTAAGGAAAATAAGAAGATGGCAGAAAATAACAGAAAACAAAGATTAAATCGATGGGAGATGGCTTCCGGTTGAAGGGACAAGTTCAACTTTGATTCGTAGCATTGATCCTTGATGCAAAAATAGATTCATATGTTTATGAATAAATTGGTTATAACTATTAACAAGTTCTAACAGCCAGCCTCTACTCTTATTATTTGACAACCAAAACAAGCTCTTTGATTGCTTCCCTTATTAATAGGCAGTCTTAAACAAGATCTTAGGATTTAACCTATTAATAGCATTAAGAGGGGAGAGACCCAATTCTGATCAGTGATCTCACAAGCTCGGATCATTTAAACCATATCATATATTTTTCTAACATAGATCGAAAACTTTTTTGCAATCAATTTATGTTAGTTGCCACCATGATCGAACCTACCAATCATATACGAAACTGGAGGTTCAATCGGCCATGGGACTCTCCCTACCAAAATAATCCCCATCCCCTACCCCATTGGGTCGGGGAAGTCAATGGGAAAATTGCCATTCCTAAAGGTGTGCTCTAGTAAATGACCCTAATGGAAACATATAAGGGTATACAATTGTTTTATATTTTTAACTTTTTAAATAATTAATAATTATTCATATTTTATATACTACTTTTAATAAATTTTTTATAATACAAAAATACCAATAATTAATTTAAGTTAAGTTTATCCATCAAACTAATGAAAGCAACCAACTCGATTAACTCAACCCGAGTTGGTCGGTTTTCTAGTAATTTAGGTTGACTTTGGTTAAAAAATTTCCCAATTCGACTAAATTGGATCAGTTTCACATTGGCCATTTGTAAACTGACCAAAATCGAACGACCTAATATATATATATATATATTATTTTAAATATGAAAAATTGGTAAAATTCCCATATTTATTAGTCTAAAATTTTTTATATCATAAATCTAATTTTTTAATTTTTTAATATATACAATATAATTTTTAAATGGGTTGATTTTCACAAAAGGTTAGTTGGTTTTAATTAACCAACTCCCTAACATGACCAGGTCAATTTGGTTGGCCAAATAGCCTACAACCGAACTGAACCAACTCATGAACACTCATAATTTCAGCTAAATTAATAGTCTCATCTCTGATAAATAACAATAGTTTAATCTCCAATAATTATTGAAAATTTAAGCAAAAATACACAATTATTGAAAATATATTGATAATGAAAAATACAATAATTATAGAAATTACAAAAATACAATAAGTACTAAAAATATATTAACTTAGTCAATAAATAGTATAATCTCAAATAATAGTTTAATCTCTAATGAATATTAATCAATAACTTATAACAAAAATACAATAAATACAATAAGTACAACAAATTAAATTTAAAAATTTTAATAATAGTAATTTAATCTCCAATAATTATTGAAAATTTTATGTTAAATAACAAAATAAAATAAATTTATACATAATCATTGCAAATACATTAATCACAAATAACAATAAATAATTATTGAAATACAATAAATATTAATTTTAGTATATGTAATTATATAATAAACACAGATTAAGAGTTTAAAATTATTATTAATAAATATTAATTTTTTTGAAAGTTATTTTCTCGAATTATTACTTGATATAGGTGAAATTGATTATTTACGATATTAAATTTTCAATATATTTTAAAGTTTTTATATAATTTTGTTAGAATGTTTAAATAATTCTCAATTTTTTAATCCAAACTTTCTTTAGATAGATTTAGATAAAAATTAGGGGAGAGGATAAATAGGAATTATGGATAATTTAGGAGAGAAACTATACTAAATTAGAGATAATTTTGGAGATAAAAAAGAATTAGAGATAATTTAGAAGATAAATATTAATTAGAGATAATTTTGGAAAAAGTGGGAGATAGTGGGGGAGGTAGTTTAGGAGAAATTTTTGGAGAATAAATTATTTAGGTTATTGGGACAGTGCATCTCATTTGTTGTTTCAAAAAGGACATAGAATAAAAAATAATAAATACAAAAAAAGGAGAAAATTTATAGACTTCCTTGTTTTAATATATATATATATATATATATATATATATATATATATATATATATATATATATATATATATATATATATATATAGGTTACATAATTTCATTATTAATTTTGTAAAAATATTAAATTATTATTAATTTCAATATTATGTTATGATTTTTTTAATTTTATAGCATAATTTCGTTATTTTAACCATTTAAAATATTGTTATGTTAAATATTTCGTTATTTAAATGTTTAAATAATATATAAAAATACTCTTTATTTGAATTTAACATATTTATTTATTGAATCGTTTAAATAATTGAATATTTTTCTATGCAAATATTTAGCTATTTTTAGTATTTTATTATTTAAGATATTTAGTTATTGAAATATTGAAATAATATTTTATTTTTTTAATTTAAATTTCTCTTATTTGAATAACATTTAATTTGAATAATTTAGAAAATCATAATTTATATTGTTAGTACATAATTTCATGATAAAGTTTGTAGAAATATAAAACTATTAATAATATAAATATTATTAAATCTATTATAATTACTTTTTGTATTTTTAATAAATATTTTAAGGTTATTATATAATTTTTTAAAGTATTTAAATAATTTTTAAAATTTTAATTTAAACTTTCTTTAGATAAAAGTAAATAAAAAGTGGCAAAGATGATAAATAGGAGTTATAGATATTTTGGAGAGAATTTCTCTAGTAAACTAGAGATAAATTAGGAGATAAATAGGAATTGGAGATGATTTAAGAGAAAGTGAGGGAGGTAGTTTAGGATAAGTTTTAGGAGAATTGATTATTAGGGAGGAGAGCATTTCATTGATTCTTTGAAAAATGACATGGAATAAAAAAATTAAAAAATTGAAGAAAAGGAGAAAATTTCTTAACTGCTTTGTTTTAATATATATACATTTTAGAAAATATTAAATAAATGGACAATTTTTGTCCAACCAAAATTCCAGAAATATTTTGTGAACATTGGTACATTTTATAGTAGTAGTAATTAAGCACATGGATTGCATGTGGAAATTTTAAATTACAATAACAATTATTAATATTACTACTATTATTATTTTTATTATTATTAAATTTTGTATTTCATTAATTTTTGCTATAAATAAGAAAATATTTTAACAATTATTTTCATTTATTAGGATGAATATATGACATTATAAATGTTCCCAAATGCAATAGAATTTTGTATTTTTTCACTGTTTGTGTTTTATCTTTTTTAAATACTTATTTTTCAATTTTGACATCATGAGTTTCATTGAAAAGTTGGACCATTGACCCACAATATAGATAAGAAAATGAATTCACATCTGCCCGCCATAAGGGGGTGCCCCACAGCGTCCCACAACACATCCCCGTCGTGTATTGGGAACATCTCTCGATGATGACATCTCATCATTTCTGGTACTATTATTAGGAGATGTTCGCAATACACGGCGGGGATGTGTTGTGGGATGTCGTGGGGCACAAATGTGAATTCTAAGAAAATTGCTTTACTTTTGGATTTGTTTTAAATTATTTATCATCTATATTATATAAATAATTTTTACTTATTATACTTAAGTTTTGTTTGACATAATTAATATATGATTTTTTATATATTGTTTTAATTACTTATACTTTTTTATTTTTTAAAGATTTATTATTTAACTATCATATCATTAGTTAATCCATTTGACCCAAACCACAACCCACAACCCAAAAAGGAAAATAATTTGACTCAACCCACAACCCAAAAAGGAAAATAATTTGACTTCTAGGTTAACACTAAAACTTATATTACATTTCCATTATTGATAATGAATGTATAATATTAGAGATGTACCCTGTATTTATTTCTATGAATATGGAACATTAGATATGTGCCCGGATTTTTTATATATTTTTGTTATTATTTGCATTTTCTATTTTTTAAAAATTGTATTATTTGACTATGACATCATTTCATTTATAGGTTAATTTTAACTTTGGCATTCCATTTTCATCATTAATAAAATTACTTTACATTTCATATGTATTTTTATTTAGTACAATGAATATGCAATATTAGAGACGTGTTCAATTCTTTTTATTTTTGTATTATATATTTTATATATTTTATTTAATTTTATTATTAAATATGACATTATTTATTAACCCATTTGACCCAAAATGGTTGAATTGCTTGCCCACCATTGGGAGGGAAGAAAATAGTTTTGTTTTTAAATTAATTTTTCAAATATTTATTTTTATAATATTAAAATTAATTTTGTGGATTTGATGAGAGAATATACCTTAATATGAGATTTAATGAGAGAGAATAGGAAAATAATTTTGTTTCTAATTGGTTTTAAATTGGAAAAATTCCCAATAGGTACCCTATACTTTAGGTTGTGTGCCAATTTAGTACCCGAACTTTAAAACGCAATAATCTAGTACCCAAACTTTTGAAATGTGACAATCTAGTACCTACCGTTAATGGACCATCAATTATGCATATCATGTGACCTCATGTGCGATTTAAGACTTTTGAAAATATCAAAATTACCCTTGGAAATAAAACACATTGTTCATCATCTTCTTGAAATAGAGCCCAAGCTCTCAATTGCTCAAACCATCACTTCGACTGTCTACATGACTTGCTCTAATGTCTCATCTTCAACAAAATCCAAGATGCCAAGATGCTTGGCTGCTACCTCGCCATCTACAAGTGCTTTAGCTCCCTTGCATTTGACTTGCTTAAGCTCCCTCGTCGTTGATGCTGATGATCGTGATTCTTCTGAATCTCATCGTAGCAACTTAGCTACAGGTTTGGCCAAGTTCTTGCAATACAGTATCTTCTTGAAGTTTCTTCGGTTCCTACAGCAGACCCTTCTCCCTAATCAGAAAATAAACATCTCATATGGGTCTCCCTTCCATTTTCCCATGTACAAGTTCTCAAGAGATTCAATGAGATTCGGGGCCCTCCGGATACAACTCCCTGACGACTCCGACCATCTGGTGGCTATGGTGGTTGCGGTGATGGCTTGTTGCTGAAATGGAGGGCTGAGTTCAGCAACTCGCTACAGAGCTGTGTGCTATTGGGAGCCACTTCTTTTCAGAAAATGAAGCTTACATGTATTGAGAAAGGAGATAGGAAGAGACCTCCCATGGCTTGTTTTGTACAAACGGTAAACTAAAATTGAGGATTGTTTGGATGATTACATGCTTGATTGTTGCCTCTGCAAGGCACCACCTATTATAATAGATAATCGTTGATCATCTGATGCTTTAGAGTGTTGTGATAACAGATGCTTGTGGTCAAGGGACTCTGTGCATGGGGAAATACACGCTCAGTTGAATCAGCTTGAATGGCCTCCGACCTCCAAGCCAATGACCCACACCACTTTGTCTATTAATGATGAACCCCTGTTTTCCCTTTGAAGACTGATGAGTGCTAAGATGCGTTTAACTTGAAGGGCATTTGTTACACAGTTGTTGCTTTATCAACTAGTAATGGAACACTTAGGGTCACATATTAACAGATGGTTGGTAAAGAAAATTAGATGGCACTTGAAGGGCATTTGTGTCTTTTTCAATGACACTTAACGACTGGTTAATGACAAGTACTAGATTGTTGCATTTTGAAAATTCAGGTACTAGAGTGTCACGTTTTAATGTTTGGGTACTAAATTGGCACTCAACCTAAAGTGCAAGGTACTTATTAGCAATTTTCCCTTTTAAATTTTATATTTCATTTCCATCATTAATAAAAAACATTTCTTATTTGTCATACTTATTATTGTTTAATATGTAAAATATATGATGTTAAAAACATTCCATTTTTTTAATTTATATAATTTTTACATTTTATCTATTTTTAAAATTTATTATTTAATTGTGACAACATGGATTGGCCCATTTGACACGAAATGGTTTAATTTCTTACCACTACCTAGATGAAAACACTATTTTTTAGGTAGACTTTAAAAGTATGTACTTATGTTATTAGAATTATTAATTTATTATGTATGGATTTAATTAATAGAATTTAATGATGAGAGGAAATAAAGATGCCTCAAATATATGATTCAATGAAGGTGAATGCAAATTAATACCTTAAGTATTGGATTTAATGAGAGGAGATTGAATGTATTAAATATCATATAATTGTCTCTTTTCAACTCATTTAATATTAATAATTGATTACCCTTTAGCCCTCATTTTTATCAATAAATTTAAATATGGAAGGGTAAATTTTGTCCTAAAAAAATTACATAAATATTAGTGAGACTATTTGTATTTTTTAAAGTAGTATATGTACATTGTATGTGGAATTTTTAGATGATGATGATGATTTTATTGTACTTATTAGAGCCCATAACAAAGAGTAGCAAACAAAACACAGTGTAGCGTTAGATTTATTGCCTTTCAACTTAAAGATCCAACTTTAGAATTTTTGAGTAGATTATATCAATGTTTTCAATTTATGGTTGAATTAGATAATCAGAAAAATTGCTCTATCACCTAAACCAGTTTTCTAGAGTTGTCTCACTCAAAACCATTTTTTCTTTTTGCAAAAAAAGAAAGAAAAGAAAAAGAAAAGCCATTATTAATAACAATAATTCTCATTTATTACATATATTATTGTTTTATAAGGCTTGCCTCATTTTCCTACAAATTTATGAAAATTACTATATTTTCTATATTTTTATCTTTATTACTGAATTTTTGGTAACCATTGATCCATCAGTTTGAGGGAAGTGTAGTTCCAAATAGCTTTTTATTAGTGTTTTCAAGTTGCGGCCAAATTGTTGTTGTTGTTGTTTTTTTTTGTTTTTTTCACAACAAAGCTTTAAGCTTTATATTAATGAAAATAAATATGCAATGGATGATCATTTAGGCCTGGCCTGTCTTGTAAATTTTTGGGTCTGGGCAGTCGTATTTTTGTCAACCCTGACTAGGCCTGGACCCGTATCAATCCCACACACAGTTTGTTTTTTAGAAGGTTGGTTACTAAAAAGAAATTGCCTATAGCAACCTAAGATAATGCACCACATGCTTCAATGCAAGCCGCCATTGCTTCCACCATCTCCAGTTCTCTACATCATCAACCTTCACTATTGATGCTGCCACCCATAGGAAAGAATCACTATTAGTTACAACAACAGTCGAACTGAGCTCTAGTCAAATATTTTTGGCTAAAATTCAATTAGTCTCAATTCTAGTTTAAATCTAATAAGAAAATAGAGTTCAAATCAAAATTGAACTTGAACCTGATAGTATTTTAGTCAAACCAAGCCAAGACATGTAAAAGTTAAGCTAGGCTTGGTTCGACTCAATTGCCTATACTATTAGTCACTACGACACAAACACTAGCTGCCACATCCTTCTTTAAAGTTCCATTGAACCATATCATCACATTTTAGAGGAACCAGACTAGGACCCTAAGTTCATTTTACCACCAAACTGTTCACTTGCAAAAAAGCTAATGATTTGGTCAATAACCAAATGACTCAACTAGTTGAGCCACTGAATCCTAGGTTAGATGTTAGTTCTACTTTTTCTATATTTTTGTATTCTATTTCAATCATTAATAAAAATAGTTTTTATCATACTTATTTTTATTTAATATGATAGATATATGATATTAGATAATGATTAAAATATCGATATGATACGCCTAATATGAGACATACTAATATAGATGTGTATTGAAGCCTGATTTAACAACATGCTCACTATAAGAAAATAAACCTAGTGTGATTCAAACCCAATAAACCCATGTCACCTAATGGTTAGAGTTATATGCATCCTTAATCCCCAAGTCACCTTTCATTTCATGACAATAAACGAAATAAATTATCTTTTGTTAATATTAATGTCTACATGCAATCCAAAAAAAAAAAAAAAACATACACATGTTCAACAACTTCAACTACAAATTAAAAAGAATAATATTCAAAATTAGTATTTCATAAACCAATAGAATTAATAATCTATAAAATCCACATTTAGATAAAAAGTGATTTCTTAATTTCAAGAAATTTATATAAATAAAATATTAATAATAGAATAATTATTTTAATACTTAAAATTTATAAATTTGCATATGATATGTATCTTAAAATTTTTATAAATTATTAATTAATATTTTAATTTGCATTAAATAACAATATATTTATTATTTAAAAGCTAATAATATTGTTTACAAAATATTTGAGAATATAATATAAATTGAATATATCAAATTCAATAATCTACATTTATATCAAAAAATTAATTTTTGTTTTAGAAAATTTATAAAGATAAAAATATTAATGATGAAATAATTATTTTATTAATTAAAATTTATGAATTTTCATATGATATGTATCTTCAAAATTTTAATAGATTTGATACATTTTAAGTTAATATTATATATTTTTATAAATTATTAATTGATATTTTAATTTAAATTTTACAATAACACATCTTAGTCGACTTTTTTTTGTTAATGTTAGAAATTAGAAATAACAAAATATAAAAATGATATAATAATTCAAATATAATAGTTGCACATGTTTCGTGCCTTGAACTTTAATAGAAAATAAAATAATAATGGATTTGTGCATGTATTAATTTGTAAAATTCTATATAATATGTGTTTTGGATTCTAGACTGATGCACCCCACTATACTCATTACAATATATTTCTTCATATGTATCGTTATAATCTACAATTCATATATATCTATACATTATTTGTAGCTATTTTGACATTAAACCGAATGTCAGTAGCATAAATTGAACTCAAGTCACAACTCCTAAACCAATTTTTACTTAACATCTTGAACCACTAAGCCACCTTTTAACTTGTGATAATAAATGAAATAAAATAAACTTTATTAACTTTATTGTTAACATGCAATCTAAACAAATACCATATGTTTATGTTCAATAATTCTAACTTAAAATTAAAAAGAATAATATTAAACTACATATTAATAATAGAATAATTATTAATATACTTTAGTACTTAAAATATTAATAATAGAATAATTATTTTACTACCTAAAATTCATAAATTTGTATGTTATTATGTATCTTAAAATTTTAATATATTTTTATAAATTATTCATTGATATTTTAATTTATACTAAAAACAACATATTTATTATTTACAAAAAAAATTATGTAAAACATATTTAAGAATATAATATTAATTTGAATCTATCAAATCCACTAATTATATTTAAATAAAAAATAATTTCTTATTTCAAAGAAATATAGAAATAAAAATGTTAATAATGGAATAATTATTTTAGTAATTAAAAATTATGAATTTTCATATGATATGTATCTTAGAAATTTTAATAAAGTTGATATATTTTAAGTTAAGATTATATATTTTTTTATAAACTATAAATTGCTATTTTAATTTATATTTTATAATAACATATTTATTGTTTATAAAAATAAATATATTGTTTATTGAAAATTGTAAATTTTAATATTTAGTTGACTTTTTTTTGTTAATGTTGAAAATCAGAAATAGTAATATAGAAAATAATTGATATCTTTGACTTAAATGGAATATAACATAATAATAGCTTTGTGGATGTGTTAATTTGTAAAAATCTTTATATATTTAATATAATATAATATAATATAATATAATATAATATAATATAAGTTTTGGATTCATGACCGATGGATTATCAACAAAATTTTATGATATTTATGCATCCTGTTATATTAATTGTAATATATTTATTGATATATACCATTAAAACCTATATTTGTATGTATTTATACCTTATTTGTGACTATTTTGACCTTATAGTTAATTAATTGATGTATTTATGGAATTTGTATGTATTTTCCTACTATTCCATGTGTTTTTATTATCTTTCGTTTGTATCCATGCATTTACAATGCGTATCCATATTCGTATTCATATCTAAGCTATCCGATTTAATATCCAACACCAATATAATCCTTGGTTATTACTACATTTATGGGATTTGTATGCATTTCCCTAGTGTATCCAAATTTTCCATTCATATCCATGCATTTCCAAAAAGAATCCATATCCATATCCATATTTGTATACGAGTTATCTAATACGATACTTGATACTGATGCTTAGATCCTTGATATTAGAGGTGTGCTCGAATTTTTCTATAAAATTTATGTATTTTATATGCTTTTATATTTTTATTTATTTAAACTTTTTTATTTTTAATTATAGCATCATGTGTTGGCCCAATCAATTGAAATGGTTGAATTGATGACTTGTGATATGGTTTAGTTTCTAGGTTGGTTTTAAATATTGACTTTTATACCATTAAGTTAATGGGGTTTAGAGTTAATTCATAGAAGCTAGATTTTAATTATTTAAAATATTGACTTCCGTACCATTAACGGATTTTTTTTTAAATACAAATCAATGGGAGAGAGATGAATTGGAAAGTGTAAGATCCAATTTTTTGCCCTTTGAGACAGGAATAATCTAAAAGCAGTCAAAGACCATTCCCACTTTCATAGTATTATTAGATGAGGAGCCACAGGATATATACGATCTACAAATATATAAACCTGGCTTAATAACCAATTATAATGAATGTGTCAGTACTGAGTATACATAGGGCCTGCATGACACTTGTATTCACATGAGATCTAAATTCAGGTTAGGAAGAGAGCCCCACAAAGGGTCCAAATGAGTGGCTATAGCTGAATTTACATCTGCGCCCCATAGCACCTCACATCACATCGCAATCATGTATTGGGAACATCTCCCAATGACTATTAGGCTTAAGATATTCCCAATGCATGCTAAGATGTGCATGTGGGGTGCTGATTGTGGTCTTGCTATAGCTAAGCAAGTAAATCCATCTTTTTCCTTTTTCAACCGTATGCATACAACAAAGAGGGGTGGATTCATTCCTCACAAAATTGTACTCACACTGTTCTTACATCCATTCTTCATGGAGAGATATTCCCAATGCACGGCTGAAAGGGGCTGTGAGAATGGTGTGAGCACAAATTTGTGAGCATCAAATCCGATTTTGCAGCAAACTTTGGTAATACCTATTGACAGTGATGATATAAACCTCCTTGTATCAAATGCAAAAAAACTGATAACCATTAATGCAAACCATAAATTCCTAAGATCGGATTTTCTCTTCACAAAGTGTGCCTTACACCAACCTTACAAGATACCACAATTGTGGATTGAAAATATCTCTCATACTTGTTGTTATCATTCATGGGAAGATGTTCTCACACTTGATGGCTGTGGTGCGCTGTGAAGTTGGTGTGAAGTGTGCTTTGTGAGGAGCAAATCTGAATTCTAAATTCCTGATATGGTGGGTGGAGGTTGTTATTTTTGAGGCCGAATCAGCCCCCCACAAGACTGCCCCCACAACATCCCACAACACATCCTCGCCATGTATTGGGAACATCTCCCGATGATGATATCACCATTCCTGAGATTATCATCGAGGGATGTTCCCAATACAAGGCAGGGATGTGCTGTGCAACGTTGTGGGGGACAGTCTTGTGAGGAGCTGATTTGAACTCATTATTTTTAGAATGGACTAGCTAAACTTGATAGTTGTTTTTCAAGATGGGATCAATCATTTTTCCTCCAAGACAGCTATAAATACAAGTGAGAGATTGAGCATTGTGCAGAAAAATAATTGGTTCCACGGCCGGAAAAACTATTAAGTTCAGCTAATCCAATCTTGTATAGGATTAGCTGAATGCTTTAGCCGTTGAACAAGCTGTAGATCCAATAACAACACTCCATACCAGTGATAAAATACATGGGGCCCACAATCATCCAATCGTTGAAGTGGGTCCCATGTATTTTATCATTGGTGTGGAGCATCATCATTGGTTCCACAACCTGCTACACAGCAGTCGTTCCTCTCCAATGAAAATATATGAGTCCATATCAAGTCTCAATAAAAGGGCACAACAATTGTCCCAACAACATACATTAGGAATATCTCACCATGGGCAGCTGTAATGGTATGTTGGGACAAAATTTAAACTCTTAATCTGAAAATCCAAAGCTCATGGAAGAAACGAGACAACATCTTTGCCCCACAACGTCCCGTCCCACACGCCCCACAGCACATCCCCGCTGTATACTGGGAACATCTCCTGATGATGTATTAGAACCGATGATGTCATCATCGGGAGATGCTCTCGATACACGACGGGGATGTGCTGTGGGGCATTGTGGGGCGGGATGTTGTGGGGCGGAGATGTGAACTCGGAAGAAACCATGTAAGACAAAGGGCTTTTATGGTATTTTTTGTTTTATAAAAAAATAATAGAGAATACAAAGTTGGGGGTAAATTTTTCAAAAATAGAAAATTTATATTTTTCTCTTTATTTCCTATCAAACCGAAACACAGCATTAAATTGTCCCATAATTAGGTGTAGAGGGCGCCATGTGTAGGAGCCCTTTGGGTCAACCCCGTATCCACTTGCAAGTTTTTTGGGTTGTTTGGATGACTTTTTAATGACTCAAGTCACTTAACCAGTGAAATATTCATAAAAAAAGTGAAATCGTGTAATATTTGATATGTAAATTTACTAATAGTTTAATTGAATTATCTGGATATGTTATTTTGGTGACACCCCCAAATCTCCTATAGGGGCCGTTTGAATAGCACAACACGACATTAATAATCTCTTCCCCGAAGTTGGTGGTTGCAGGAATCAAATATGCATCTCTGTTGGAACAAACTAGCTAATCTACCCATTGATAAATGAATTGGCTTCAAATCTATGCTTTACATATCTGTTGGATATGTTATTTTGGTGATACCCCCAAATCTCCTATAAGGGCCGTTTGAATAGCACAACACCATACTAATCATGGTTTTCAAAATCAGACCGGACTAGATGGTTAGACCGGAAAAACCGGGAACCGATCAGGTGACCAGTTCCAATTTTTCTCAAAACTGGATTTTCCATAAAAACCGTTGATTTTGGTCAGTAAACCACTGACCTGGGCGGTTAACCGTTCGAACGATTTTGACCAGTTTTCATTTTTTTTATTTCTTTTCATTTTATTTTTTTGTCAGAATGGTCGAACCGTTCGACTCAATAACCAGACCCCTGACCAGTTCGGTCTCCTTGTCGATTTTAAAAACCATGATACTAATAACTCCCTCCTCAAAGTCGATGGTTGCGGGAATCAAATATGCATTTCCGCTGGAACAAACCAGCTAATGTACCAATTGAGCAACCTCTCTGTTGGCATGAATAATTTGGCTTCCAATCTATGCTTTACATACCTCTTGGATATAAAACAAATTCTCTCAAAATGTTAGGCTCCGTTTGACATTTGGAAAAAGTGCAAATACAGATAGGATGGTAATTTTCCCTATTTGGATATGACCTTCTTGACCTGAATATATGATTACAAGAATGCCACAATATATATCGGACAAATTTCAATTTTTATGTTATCTTAGTGATTAATAATGTTTAGTTAAGTGGTCAACCAATTTAGCTTAATGATTATGTTTCTTTTTTTATAAGTAAATCTCTTTTCCAATCATATATGCATCCCTATGCCCTTCAAAACTAAAGCAAGTTTTTAGTTAAAAAAACAATTTGGAGATTCAGTTCTTTAATGACTAACCCATCTCCATCATGGATTGGGGATGGAGATCTAATTTTTTCTCCCTGATGAGGATTGGCTTGAGGGATGGGAAATTACTTAAAAATCAGGGACAGTGACGGAGAGTGTGATTTTAGGGTCATTTAGATTTCTTCACTAAAACACCATACTAGCAAATTATATATAACCACGTGGAGAATCTACCCTAACTCCAAAGTTCGAATCAGCTCCGGCATTTAGCACTCTTAAAACAGAAAATGGGTTAAAGGAATCAGTCCGGATCAGGTAGGCACGACGACAACGTTGTAAGTACATTTAATGAACACTTAGAGAAATTGTCAAATTATTTTTGACAATTGTCCCTTAAAATACCCCAATATATCATTGAAAAAGATTAAAAATCATTTTTGATATTATTAAATACTCGTTGAATATGCTTACTATATTGTGCCTACTAAATCCCGTCTCTAAAGGAATGCCTTTATTAATAAAACAAAACAATAAGAGTTTGTTTGTGATAGAGTCCCCTAAACTAGCTAGTATTATACCACCAAAAGATGTGGTTATATTTTGTCGTTTGGTGCTTTAACAAATTGTCAATTATCTAGCTCTCATGTTTTCGGGTTCACTAGTTTACACATATATCTGTGTGATTGTGTGTTCAGTGATCTGCTATAAGTGAAGATTTTTATCAATTACGTGATATGCTATAAATTTATAAGGGGTTAGAAGAGGTAAAAGACAAAAAAAAAAAAAAAAAAGACTTAGGTGAAAGTAGTAAGAAATAATTTAACCATGATGGATATGGTTAAGGGTGTCAATGGACCGGTTTTGGATTGGACCCCATCCAGTCCAAAATTAATTTGGATGGATTGAATGGACCAGCAAGACATAATGGATTGGACCAATCTAGTCTAAAATATTTATTAGATTGGATTTGACTTTGTTCATCTGTAACAAATTTATATTAGTTTGGGTTGGATTAAGTCGATATCTGGTCGATTGATATAAGATAAGAATATGTGTCAATGGACTGGGTTTGAGTTGAAACCAATCTAAACCAAAATGAATTTGAATAGATTGGATGGTCTAGACATTGAATTGGAATGATCCAAATTGGTCCAGAACACTCGTTAGATTGAATTGGACCTGGTCCATTTATAATGGACTCACATTGGAATGGATCGGATTGGACCGAATCCAGTCCAATTGATACTCCTAGATATGGTATCGAACAGAACAAGATGGCGAAACAAGATTCGTGTAGCCAACCCATATAAGCTACTTAGGACAAGGCTTAGGTGATGATGGATAAAGATATTTTGATGATGAAACAAGTAAGGGAACTAGGTAGGTTTTGTTTGTATTGTAACACCACTTTCATTTTGAAAACGATACCAAAAACACTCTTTAATTTATTCACAAAAATAATTAAACCTAACAGACTCCAGTACCCCATATTGGTTGCTGTCAGTCTCTAAGTCTTACCCATAAGCTGTGCTGAGGAACCTTTTAATGGTGCAAACATTGAGAATTCTCAACAGGACCTGGTTACTAGTGCACCTAGGAGTCTTAAACTGGCTCAAAGCAGCTCCATTCCCCACAAAATGATCCAAAATCTTCTTAAATGTACCCCTCTCGACAATGCAGAGCTCCAGGGGCCCAATGGAATTGGTCCTCCTGGAGACAACGTATCCATGATCGACAAAGGATGCATCCATCTCCCGGCAACACTCACCCAGAACACCTTCGTCCACTTCACCCTTGATCTCCCAGTATATTATGTAGTGCCCTGGTTGTTTGGCGATATCAGCATGACTTGTGAAGTCCACTAGCTCAGCTCTCGTCTTCCCCAGCAGCTGGGAACCCCTCTCCACCACCACTTGAAGGTCCTTCTCTGTGTTTTTGTCTATGTTTACTGTCAGAATTAGCTTTCTTCTGCATATAAAGTTCAATTTCGGAGTTCCTTTGTAAAAACCTGCCACCTCCACCACATCTCCTAATCTGTATCTGTAAAGACCTGGAACATATATATACAAAAGAAAAGAGAATCATATATAGTTCTATGATAGTATATAGTTAGTTGATTGATAATTCAACCCCTCCACTCCAAGTTCCCTCTACCAACAAATGGTGGTTCAGTTGGTAGGTTCTCTAGTTGTTTATATATAGTGGAGATCCAGAATCAAATCCCGCTGCCACCAGGGCTGAAGGGTTATGGGTTATTTGGGGTTTGAAACAAGCAATTCGGGCAAACCGAATTTCTTATCCACTATTCTCAATCCCAATGTTTTAAAAAATGACCCAAAATTGGATCTGTTCTAGCCACTGATTTTCGGGTTGACGGTTTAACCATTCAGTCCAAATAAATAGCCCATTCTGACAAAATAAATTAAAAAATAATTAAAATTTAAAAATGACTAAAAACCATTAAACGGGTTAAACGAATTGACAGTTTGATTGTCCAAATCAACAGTCCATTGACTGATTCAACGATTTTTGGTCAAAGACTAAGTTTGAAATAAAATGAAACCGATTGTCTAAATGGTTCCCGAGCTGAATGGTCCAACTGTTCAAATCAACGGCAGTTCGAAAACCATACTCTACCCACACTCTACCCATATTGAATTACAACCACATATCGCCATTTTGTATTGTGAGATGTGGACAGGATGTGGGCAAAGTGAATAAGAGATCCACCAAATGGGGTTTTCTGCTTGATACACAATACATTTATTCAACGTTCTTTGAAGGATATGGCGTGGTGAATCAGTCCCAATCATAGTAATGGACATTAAATCATCGCTTAATAAATGAAAGAAATAATTTTGCTAACAATATATCCACATTATAGAACCTTTCATGCGATTTTAAGTTTTCAACCACCCCAAATGGGTGCAAGACAATAGATTCGATCACCTCAAAAGTCCCTTTTAATTAATGGGCCCAACTCCAAGGTAAGGACAGAATTATGACATTTTCAATCTTTGGTGATCCTTAAAAATTGTGCTCTTGATGAAATGGTGAATATCGTGACTGGTAACCACCTTGATCCTAAAAATCGGGCTTCTGATGAAGTATTCATAATAAATAAATCGTGACTACTGACTAGTAACTATAACTGCTAACCCTAATGCTGCGGATCTGATCTGCTGCTAGTAACGATCTAACATCAGTAATGTGATGAGAGGTTTATGCCGTTTGGGTCTGGGTTGATTGGTAACCAATCCGGTTATTTGGGGAAGATGTTATATATGACACATATTATTATAATGGCCTCTCTGTGAGTCCGGATCTGCTACCCACAAGATATTTCAGCCGCACATCAGTAGTATTTCAGTTGTCATTCACGATGCACGGCTGTGGTGTCTTGTGGGTATCAAATCCGAGCTTGCCCTCTACACACTGGAGAGCCACACCACATGCACAAATGAAGGAATTTGAAAAGTGGCAATGACGTGACAATGCAAAGGTCTCCACGTGCAGCCACATCCCCATATTGGTGTGACGTATTTACCAAACAGCCCATCCCCATCATCACATAACAACAAATTAGTAATTTGAAAATTCAGAGAGGAGAGAGAAAGAGACCTGTGAAAGTGGTGAGGACAACCTCATATTCTTGTCCGACCTTAAGTTGGGAGAGTGGTAGTGGCTCAGATTCTATGAAGTCATCAATGGCTGAAGAGCTATCCTGGTTCTGCCTATGAAGGGGTATGAACTCGAAATAAGAAAAGGTGGGTATGACTGCAAAAGTAACATCCTCCGGAGGGGCAGAAGGATCGACATTTACCCCTATTGTGCCAAACAGGAGATAGATACCCAAAACTCATTTTGTCTCAGTTAATAAAGTAAACAATGCATCATCAACTATTTATGTTGATTCACAAACAGGAGCAAGAAGGACAAGCATGGTAGAAAAGTATTTCAATTTTAAAAAAAGAAGAGTGAAGAAATTTTATTATTGTTTTTTAAGGGGAAGAGAGAGAGAGAGAGAGAGAGAGAGAGAGAGTTAAATTAAGATTGGGAAGCAGACCAGACCTCGATCTGTAAACGGCTGCCAACCTGAAAATCTGAAGAGTAGTCTGCGCGCTATGTCGAGTGAAGGGCACGTACTTTTGTCTTCCTTCTGTGGTTCCCGAACTACCAAACAAATGACATTTAAAAAACCATTCACTGAGTGAATCAAATTAGACATTGAAATCCAAAGACAGAGAAACTGGAGGTTTGAAATGAATGAAATAGTACTGAGTAAAAGTTATTTTATTTCTCTGTTGCTTAAAATTTCTTGAAAAAGATAGTAACGATTACCAAACAAGAAGTGAAGGAACATAACCACAACAAGAAAAACAACAAATTCTTAGAACTTGGGTGCTTGTGAAAGAGAAGAAGAATATACAAACAAATAAATAGATGAAGGGAAAGTAATACCCACCTTAAGGAGAGAAGGGTGATGGGTTCTTGAGTGAGGATTGGAGATGAATCCCCATCTGCAATTCTCTGGATGTAAGGCTCTAAATCCGCGTGGGAAACAAGAGGAACTGAAGAGGTGTACAGGGCTTCCAGGGCATTTGAGTCAATATCTTGGACCTTGATGTCGCCCAGCCATTTGTTAAGGTATTCGGTATTGAAATTCAGTTCGATGATTCGTCGAAGCGTTTGAGTCTGAATGAAGCTGGCATTCTCTGCGACCTCTTCGAACCATCTGATAATGTCATAGTCCTGATAATCGTTAATATTCGGCTCCATGGGGATAAAGGTGATGCCGGGGAGGAGGATTCCTGCACCAGAATTTGGTGGGTCTCTCTCCTTTTCTCTCCACCTCTAGGTCTCTCTCTTTCTCTCTCTCTCTATCTCTATAAGCACAAAGCAACATCCCACAGACAGGAGTATCTTTCTCTCTCCATTTACCCAGATATTTAGACCCTATGACCTATGTCAACCTCGAAAGCTCAAAGCTCTAAGATCTATTCATCTCGCTCTCGGCTCTACCACTGCTATAGTACGATACTATATAGACCACAAGAGCGGGGTTATCATTTGCAAATATGCAGATTCTTTGAAAGGATGTGGAGTAAACGCCAAGCACTGAGAGCCCCCGATAGTGACCCAATTCGATTATCCTCTCTAATTATAACAATCGTTTGATATTCTTTTACAGTTTTACGAAGCCCAGGAAAAAAAAACCACGAAAAACAACACCTTGTCAAACAACACACTAATGAACAGAAGAGAAGACAATGTTACAATCAACTCACAGTCTCACAGGCATAACGCATAACATTCATTTAATTGAGACCCGACCCGGACTCAAGTTACCCGTTTAAGTCTTTTCCCATAGACTCGGTACGTACTACTACCAGTTATGCGGCTATAATTATGCGAGGAACAGATCCCATCTCGTCAAAGAAATAAAAAAATCCATTAGGTTTTTTATTTTTTTCCTCATTTATATATTTGGGGATGTTTGGCACCGTTTCCATTTTCAAAAAAACGGTGCAACGTCGGCATCAGATAAGCGTTTTGACCTTAACAATCGAAACTCTTGTTTGTTTGTATGTTTTTTGAGAAAACGCCTTGATTGGAAAATCGTAAAACCCGGTTTCCATAAAAACGTTCTATTTGACTTTTTTTATACGGCACGGCATTGTGATGATGTGTCATCAATGTTTAAAAAAAACCAACCGTATCAATTTGGCATGGATGATGCAAAGTGAAGCCATATTAACTTTTAGCTTTTCGGTAAGTTATTTATCCGTGTAAATGTCCAAATAAGTGCATTTACTTTTTTTATTTTTTATGTATAAGATAATGTCTATTTTAATCATATAAATCTATTATTAGAAGGGGTATTTTTGTCCCATTCAAGTGTTGGCAACTTTTTCTCTAAGGTGAGAAAGTTATTTGCCCACCTAAGAGATGGGTATCACGGGTAAGTGGTACCCAAGAAAATAAACTTTTCCTCGTCCCTACATAAATTTGGAAAACGAACAACGGATTCTTGGTCAATGGGAACCAAAATCCCATTGACCAACTTTCCTCACTCTCAAAATCTAAAAAAAGAATGGCCCCTGAATGTGTTTGGTTATGTTAGCGTTCATTTGAGTAAACACGCTGCCACTTAGGCACCCCATTAGCAAATGCCTCATTATGCGCATTCGTATGTATCGATGTTTGCAAACATCCATTCCTATGCACCTCTCGTGTTTCAGGAAGCTTCATTTTAGAGCTTCCTTTAATGGATAGGCGTTTATTGACACTTTTGCTGATGTGGTGCCTAATGGTGCCTATGTATCATAAACGCTCTCATTAATTGTGTTTCTCGATTTTGCAGTCACATCAAATATAAAGTGTTTACTCGATTCTTTTTTTTTTTTTTTGTTTAGAGACGTTGCTGTCAAGTAGGACAGTTCTTGGAGCAATAGCAACAACGTTTTCTGTTTGGTACCAATGCTCCAAGAAACCTTTTTAGCACTGGTACCTATTATCCAAGGCCACATCATGTCCCTGTTGGCAGTAATGAGCTGTAGCTTTAGGAAATGCTAAATTCAACGTTGCTCCAAGCCACGCCTTCCTGATTTCCAAGGTGTGGCTTGAAGCACAATTTTTTATGAAAAAATGATTCCAAACAAACAAATATTTTTTGGAGCACCGTTTTTTCCGATGTGGCACTGATGTGTCATCGTTTTCTGGAGTAACGACATCGATGCCAAACAGAGCGTTGTTTTGAGCTAAAGCTGTTTCTTAAGAGATGTTTTTTTTTTTTTTTTTTTTGAGAAAACAGTATTATATTGGTAATACAGTTTTCTTAGAAAACATTTTTTTTTCATTTTTCTATTTGGTACCATTGCTATTGCTGCCATATATAGGCGTTTTTCAATGCTCTTTCAGTACATTATTTCTAATAACATTTAAAAAATGAAAAACATTAAAAATGGCGTTTTTTCAGATTATATCACACCTTTCCTAATTTTCAAGACGTGATCTAAGAAAACGTTTTTCAAAAAAATACATAATCAAACATCAGGCATTATCTGAAAAAATGAATTTCGAACATAGCACCGATGTAATTCCATTTTTCAAAGAAACGGCATCAATTTCAAACACCAGCCTAAGATTGCATGGGCGTTTTCTAAAAAACACATCAACAAGGAAACTACCAAACACAACCAGAAAGGAGATGATAAAAGAAGAAAACAATAAGAAACAGACTGAGAGGGCGGACCATGATTTTTATACAATCAATTAAAAGTTTGGGTTTCTCTGGAGGACAACAAAAGAAACGGGTAAAAAAAAGGGTCCTATAACCCGTTTTATGGCTAGCCCGGGACCCATCTTTGGCAATAGATTATTGGCAGTTTTGCCTTCATGATTTTTACCTTGGTTTGCCTTTTTCTTTTATTAGAAAAGAGGCCGTTTCAGAGTAATAGCCCACCTAGAAACAGAAAGGGAAAACTGAAAAGAATCACGGCAGAGGATAGATTTGTTGCAATTTCTAAAAATAACCCTCAATCTCCCTATTTTGTGGGTGTCAGTATTTTCCGATTAGTTGATATTTAGGTAATTGGATTTATAAATTACCCTTCTTTTTTTAGCTAACCGGATTAAATAGGTTGAATCTTTCTGTTCATAGAATTCTTTAATTCTCATTTCCATGCATAAAAATGCATTCAATATATAACCATTTCGTTTTTAGAATTTAATGAAAAATATAGAATAAAACCAAGGGATATATGATATATCTTACAGATGGTCAATGGATAATTTAAAAGTTATTTAATGATATGATTCGGATTCCATTCCCCAATGGGGATGTGAGGTTTCGTGGTGATTTGAAATCCACAATGCAGTAATTTTCTATATTGTTTCCTTTCTTTTTATTCATGGACAAGGACCTCACGAAGAGTGGTGGTGGGGGTAATCTTATTTGTGGTGTGTCATGTGTGTGATGAGGTTATGGCCCTCAATTATTAATAAAAACAGAAATGATCCATACCATATACATTAATGTGTCCGTGTATACAGAAGTAACAGTGAATACTGGTATATTCATTTTTGATTGGTTCTCTAGTTTATTGTTCACAGTTTTTGTTTGTTTGTACATGGAGCAGTAATACACTCTTTTTTTATTGGTTCTGTGGCCCACTGTACATACCATTGTATTCGGAACACTCGCATGTTCATTTTTGACTCTTGATTGATTCCGTAGCTCATTCTACATTTTTTTCAAAACGTGTCAATTCAGTACCTATTACTAATTAATCAGCCACTTAATCAACCATTAAGTAGCATTTGAAAAGAGATAGATGTCTTTTCAGTGTCATCTAATTCTTTGTATCAACTATTCAAATATTGATAAAAAGTGAACAGCCTCAAATCATTAATTCTTGTATTTAAGAAAATTGGGACCGTCAAAATACTCACC
Organism: Nelumbo lutea; assembly: GCF_056320005.1. Taxonomy (NCBI): domain Eukaryota; kingdom Viridiplantae; phylum Streptophyta; class Magnoliopsida; order Proteales; family Nelumbonaceae; genus Nelumbo; species Nelumbo lutea. Next base: position 138,224,999 of record NC_142684.1, on the reverse strand, counting down.
GAGACGTGGCCCCAATTTTCTGTATCAATCATCTAAATGTTCATTTTTTTCAACATTTGGATGATTGACAAAAAGAATTAGATGACACTCGAAAAACATTTGTGTCTCTTCAAATACCACTTAATAGTTGGTTTAAGAGCAAAGTGGCACTAAGCCCGATAATGCACTGGTATTGGAAGCCTGGAAAAAATGAACTGTTACCACACTTGCATTTGCTTTTTCTAAATTCATTAACACAAGAAGAAGAAGGACCGAAAGTACAGCATATTACAATCAGGTGAGGCTAAGCAGACAACCACTCAAGGACAGTCAAACAAAAAAAATAGCCCTGATCCCGAAAGTCTCTCCTTGTGCCCAAGATTGTATAGCTTTTTGTTAACATACAAAAAACAAACATCCAGATCCAACGCAGCATCAAAAATGTCTTTCAAAATGAATGAACACTTTGGGCTGAAATCTGAATTGAGCGAAGATATGTGAAAGATAGAATACGTATGGCATTTTTTCTGTTAATAAGAAATAGTTAAAATGAAAACCAAAATAACAGGGGATTAGAAGCCAGGAAAGGAGACGTGGCTGTTTCTTCCTCCTTAATTATTCCTCACTCAACTCAATCCTTTCTATACATTGGCTGCCTTTTCTCTCTCTCTCAGCTTATCTTCTTCAAATATATAGCAATAGTGATCGAGGTTTTCCAATGCCAATCATCTTCTCTAGTCACGTTAACAATTAATGAGTTGTTAAAACACAGCTTTATTAAGGTTTGCCATTGGACAGGTTATGATCGATAGTGTATATATGAATGAATGATATAAGTTCAATAGAAGTTACCAGCTCTTAAACTCTTTGAATTGATGAATTGAATAGGTCCAAATCCAATCAGTGATAGATATCTAATCAGTGGACTAGATGGGTTATGCTATTAATGAGTTGTTGGATTAGTGTTGAATGAATGGTAATTATATGCATTGGACAGGCCATGATAGTATGAATGGGTGATACAAATTCAGCTAGGGATAGATGTTACTAGTTCTTGAAATCTTTGAATTGATGGATTGAACATATGTTTAGCTAGTGATAGAAATCATCACTAAACCTTAAACTCTATAATAGAATGAATGCACTGGATAGGTTATGTTACTAATGACCTATTAGATTAATTACTACTGAAATGGATAGATTATATGCTAGTATCAGTATGAATGAACAATACAAATTCTACTGGGGATAGATGTTGCTAACTGCCTAGCTATTAAACTTTGAATTGATGCCAGCTCAGGGTCAGAATGACCGATCAGCCCAGGGTCAGAATTTGTAGGTTCAAAGTACTGTTGGGGTAGGTGCCAGCTTGGAATTGATGCTAATTCATGGGTGGACATTGATGCATAGAATGTGAGTTATAATCATTTCAAATATTTATAGCTCTGCAGTGTAAATCAGAAATCTGCACCGGATAAATTCATACTTCTCCGTAAATTTTATCAGCTTCTAAACTCTTTGAATTGATGGATTGGCACAGGCTCAGGTTCAGCTTGTGTTAACTTTTATAAGCTTCTAAACTCTTTGAATTGATGGATTGATACAAACTCAGGCTCATCAGATTGTGTTAAATTTTATCAGCTTCTAAACTCTTTGAATTGATGTATGTCAACATTTTCATGGCTAAATACTATGTTAACTATTTACCTCTCTCCCAGACCCAGACCCAGACCCATTCCAAGGGTCCATCATGAGAGGTTGTTCAGTCTCCGTAAATTCTAATGTGAAGTATCATCCTCCGGGTCATTGAAATATGAGAGGTCGTTCAGTCTGATGAATTGAAACCTACTTACAAAGAAGGCAACTCTGTCTCCAATTGTTTCTACTATCCCAGTTCGTCACAGATGGTTTAATTTGTTTTGTGGGGAAGCCAAAGCATTAGAATTTAGAAGTAAGGTTCAAAATATCGATACGTTCAATATGTCGGTAGGAGTGTATCAGATGAATCGATACTATTTATTTATTTATTTATTTTTCTGAAACTGATTTAGGGCTCCTCCACCCCCTGAACCGGTCAGACCCCTAATACACCCACTATAGGGGCGTATCGGAGGGGTCCCAAAATGATACTGGCCGATACATGTCGATACTTTGAACCTTGCTTAGAAGCATACATCATTTCCTTTCCTCTTCCTTACAAGTATATACAAGATCTGCCAAAGGCCCAAAGCCATGGCTGGACCAATATCCTGAAATGATGCGACCAGCCAACTCATCGATCTGAATTTTGGTGAGTCAATCAGTTTCTTTACAGCACATGGGCTTCTCCAGTGCTTCACATGCCTGAGAACCATTTAGGCAACCGATTCTGTTTTATCCTAAACCCAGTTTCTATCTAAAAATCGTTGAATCGTCAACAATCCATTGACCCAGGGATCAAACTGTCAATTCATTCGACCCGTTCAACGGTTTTTTACCATTTTTTTTATTTTAATTATTTTTTATTTTTTATCAGAACAGACTGTTCATTCAAACCATCGACCCAGAAACTGGTGGCCAGAACAGTTTTTATTCTGGGTCATTTTTAAGACATTGCAATAAACTGCTAGACCAGCCACAGAATTGCCTTGAGATAAACCAAAAGGGCAATACTATGGCCTGTTGGGCTGCTATAGTATTATCTTGTGTTCTATATTTAACGTGGCCTGGTCCATTGTGAACTGCAAATACCTAGTTGCCAAGATGGTCACTTCGCATCCCTAAGTGGGGCGGGGGGTTGATTCAATAATTCGGGGATGGCTGTGGAATCAATGATAGTGTTCCACACCAGTGATGAATTTATGGGCTTTACTATATAAAAGGTGCCGGTCCCATATATTTAACTACTGGGTATGGAACAATATCATTGAGTCTGCTGAACAGCCAACACATTCAGCTAATCCTTGCTGTGATTCAAACCCGTAGAACTGCTAGTCTCTCCGTGGTATGGCCAGTGAGTCTCACATGCACGGATAGTATGTTATGCCCATTGTGGTCTCTGATTTGTTAAAACTTTGCTTATTATAAAACTTTGTCTATGTGGTCTATGCAAAAAGGATCACAAAGAGTATGACAACCATTTGAATTGCTCAGTTAAAGGAATATTAATTAGGGATAACAATTTTTCCCATTTTCCCGATCCTCGTAGGGATCTACCCCCCGATCTCCGCCCCTTGGGGTTTCCACTAATATATATGTATATATGTATGCATACGTTATATATGTATATATGTACACATACATCTATATATTAGTATTTTTAAAAATATAGTTGAATATATTTGAATATTTTCTAATATGATCGTAAATTTTAATTATTTTATTTTTATATTTTTAAATAAAATAAAAAACAAAAATAAAATTATTAATATTATAAAAAATCACAAGAAATAGGAATCCCCGTAGGAATGGGATGAGAATAATCTTGTCCCCGTCCCCGCCCCGCTCGATTGCCATTCCTAATACCAATTGAGTTCATGTCCCTTAAGCTTAGCAGTTAGTTGGCATGACAAGCAATAACTGTTTGGGGCACCCACTGGACTAGCAACATGAACAATCAATCCCCACTGTCCTATCTTGCTGCATTTAGAGCTGTAAAAGAATTGGACCAAACTGTATATATCTAAGTCACAGATAAGACTTTGGTGTATTAATATTCGGATTTGAATTGAATCTTATTTATCGGATAAATTCAGACTGATTTCAGATATTGAATTTGATTAATAAATTGAACTCAAATGACTTATACACAACCCTATGTACTCTTTAGTAAATAGTTTACATTCAGTTTAACCCAAATGAAGGGCCTAAAACTTCCTTCATAGGGAGAAAAGAGCTGACTAAATCATGTATTGCACCAAGGGAAGGGAAGGATGCCAAGGTTCCAATTTGATCAGCTAATAGAGGTCTTGTTTTTGGGCTCTAATGGTGATCAACATTGTTAATATGGAGTTTCCAATTCCTTTCTATCCCATTTCATGATAAATAAGACCTAGACAAGAATTAAATCAAAATCCACCCTCCTAATAACACAACTGAATCAAATTTGGATACCTTATCAGGGTATTCAGCAATCCATCACTCAAAAAACTTAAGTAAACAACCTCGGCTCAATTCCATTATTTTTCATTCAATACTGTGAATACTAGAAATCTTTTGATCAAAACATGCAATTTACAAATTCCTTCCAGTGATTCATTCAGTATCGAATCCTATCGGAAAGAAGACGAAACATTGATCAGCCCAACGAAAGATTCAAAATTAAAGCAACGTAAGCTACGAAATTAGGCGATGATCTGATAAGAGATTTCTGGCAATAATCGTGTAAATTGGACTCCTACAGGTTAACACTCTGATTAATCCTTCCATCGCAAATTGAGATCTGTTCTGCTCTTTACAGAGTGCACCTCACACTTACCTCACAGATAATCCCAGGGTGCATTGGAAATATCTCCCATGATCCCAATACATGATAGGATGTGCCTGTGAGGTCAGTATGAGCAGATTTAGGGCTTTTTTGACAAGTCTTTTTGAGAGTATCTTCTCATAATTCTGACAGTTAATAGATGCATTGAGATTTTGACATAAGATCTGGGCAGCACGAAGATCGTTTGATAGATGCACATCTTTCCGTTCGTCATTTCGAGCCTTTCCGCGTGAGATTAAAATGCGGAAGATGTGGGAAGCTTCATTTGGAGCTTCCCAAAATCAGCCCAAAATGGGCTTCACGTCATTTCGGGGCCTTGTCTTTTGGCGGTGAGATCTTTCGCATGCCAAACAAGAATAGACCGATTTTTAGTCTTCCCGACTTGTAAGTAACCGAAGGACTGCACGGAAAGATGCACTAAATGGGGCCTTAGTCTCCCATTTGCATAGTGTTTACAAGTTAGAGTGAGGCATGGTTTTTAAAACCGATCCGGTGATCGAACCGGTCAGGGGTCTTTTACCAGGTCGAACGGTTTGACCGTTCGAACCGAATGCCTGGCCCGTTCTGACAAGAAAATAAAATAAAAATAAAAAACTGTCAAAACTGTTCGAATGGTTAACCGCCCGGTTCAGCGGTTCGTTGACCAAAATCAATGGTTTTGAAGGAAACGGAATTGGTCACCTAACCGGTTGTTGGTTTTTTTGGTCCCTGGTCTGGTTTTGAAAATCATGGAGCGAGGGTTCCATTGCAGAATGTACCATGCGTTGCGTGTGGGTAGAAAAAGTGAGCAGAAAAACTAGGTTCTTAATAAGGTAACATCTTGAAGTATTATTGATAAAATAGATATTCGCAGTGTACAACACAAACAGGTCCCATGGTCTAGTGGTTAGGACATTGGACTCTGAATCCAGTAACCCGAGTTCAAATCTCGGTGGGACCTTTTATTTTTCACAATTGTTATTTTTCGCCTACATCTAATCTAATGATCTAATGGCTGAGTAAAAAAACTAGATCCAAACAAATTTTTCCTTGTGTTTCTTTTTTGTAATTTTATTTCATCAATAATTAATTTAAATCATGGTATTCTCCAAAGAGGGATGGCGAGTTTATATGTAGCTTGTATTTGTTATTTTGTGCTAGCGTGTTGTTGTGTTGTCGTTCAATAACCTTACATTAATTCTGAATGGGATGTAGGGTGTGTACCCTTTTTCTTCACATTTATTTAGTAAAGATGTCTACTAGATTATATTGATGATAAAAAAGATGGGTGATTTTGTTGAGAATTTGAGATAGGGGCTCAAAAATACAAAATTCATTAAGCTATGCAACTAGACAAGGTTAAAATCAATGCTGGTCTTGTTGGAGGCTACCGGTTCAAATTTGTTTCTTCAATTAGCTCCTAGCCCTTAGTCTCCCACCCCTCAATTTTTCATTTTGGTTTTTTAGTCAATGCCGGAGGGCCTCACAGGGGTAGTTTTTTTTTTTTTTTTTCGGGGGGGGGGGGTGTTTATTATTCAGTCCACCCCAGAAATCTAAACCCCATCGTGTGGGATGAATCCTGACCATGGATCGATATTAAATTCACGGGCAAAATGCCGTAGATTAAGATGGGGCTATAATTTCAGATTTCTGAAGTAGAGTACAGTCTATTTATCCCTTTTTTTTTTTTATATATATATATAAAACCACAGGGGCAATTACTTTTTCTTACATCACACTATTTTGTATTTACGCATAACTCTTTCCACAGAGTCGATACTAGTGGGATTCAAATCCACATATTCGCTGGGACAAATCAACCAACGGAGCTACCCCACCTTTACCCCTCATTAATTCATGCCATTAAGTTCTCTCTCATCTCCGTAGCTTCATTAATTTCCTAATATATTATATAACCAACAGATATCGTATCATGTCAAAGTTAAGGATAAAAGGCTTAACTTAATGGACTTAAACCTCACCTATTGGATAACTCATTAGACGAAGCCGTCTATTATCCGTCAAAAACCTGTTTACATGAATTGCCATGTGTTGGGTGAATCTTTTTAAAAACCCAATTGTGTCCCTTTACAAGGTTTTTGAATATTATGACTTACTGGTTATTTACAAGTTTTTTGAAGATTAAAATCAGCCCCCCACGAAAATTTCCCTCACAACGTCCCACAGCACATCTTCGCCGTGTATTAAGAGCATCTCCCGACGATGACATCATTATTTTTGGGATTATCATCGGGAGATGTTCCTAATAAATGGTGGGAATGTACTATGGGATGTTGTGGGGGGCAATCTTGTGGGGGGATGATTTGGTCTCGGTTTTTGAATCATTCTTGACCCAGATAGTTAGATCATTCGGCTCAGAAACCGTTCAAGCAACTAGTTCTATTTCACCCTAAAATCGTTCTTAGGCCAAAAATTGATTCTATTTCACCCACTGACCTGAGCAGTCGAACTGTCAACCTGTTAACCTGGACAATGATTTTTTATCATTTTTAATTTATTTTATTTTTATTTTTTAAATAGAACGAATAGTTTGTTCAAACTAGACGATTGAACCACTGACCTGAAAACCTTAGTGGACAAAGCAATTTTGGTTTTGAGTCAGTTTTTAAAATATTGGTTATTATATTCTCTGAAGGAGACAATGAATCCTCGTAAGTTCAACAATACAAAGGGCAAAGTGCCAATTGGCTTATTGGTAAGGTCTCTGCTGGTTGCAGTGGAGGCTTGGGATCAAATCTAGGAGATACCACCCATGTTGTAGTTCCATGGAGCAAAAATAATACTAAGAGAATGATACAATATTTTGAAGATAATCATTACCTAGGGATGGTTACAAAATGCCATTGCTGGTTCAGGTCCTGGGTTAGGGTAGAGAAGAAAGAAAATGATGGCAGAAGAGAAAGAAAGAAAGATGAGAGAGCTAAAAGACTTGTTTGATCAAGTTCCCCTTCAGTGGTGTGTGTGTGTGTGTGTGTGTGTGTGTGTGAGAGAGAGAGAGAGAGAGAGAGAGAGAGAGAGAGAGAGACATGAGAGTGCTAGTGGACTGAATTCTGTTCCTCTACAAAGACGAAAATGGGAAGAGGTGGCGATTCGATCAACACTAGACCTGTTTATGAGCCGGGCCGGGCCAGACTTTGCCTCTACATTAACAAAATATGTTCAGGCCTAAGCTCAAGAATGACTCGATAGGGGTGAGCAAACAGTTTGTTCGATTTAAAACTGAGCCGAACAAACCGAATTTTTAGAAACCAGAAATGTGGCAACCAAACTGAAATCACATTTAAGTTAAACCGAACAAACCAAACCGGTTTTTTTTTTGTTAATTTGGTTTTTCGATTAAAATCGAAAATTGTAAAAACTGATAGAAAATTGTAAAATCTGCTCTTGTTAAGTTTAACAAAGTTTATTCCCTATCCTCAGTAGAAAAATAAAGGAAAAAATGCAGACTCTTAACAAAGTTTTTAAGAGGATTTCAATGGTTTAATCTCCTTCAAGGTGGGGAAGATAATAGCGCTTATCTTTGTGAGGTAGGCGGTAGCTGTTGGATTTTAATCTCATAAGAGATTAAATCCAATGGGTTGATTGGTCAATTACATGAGAAATTGCACCTGCACACTTGATTGAAAAATTAGCTTTTCTCTTGAACTTGTCCTACATTAGAAAATTATAAGCTTTGTTAAGCTTTGTTTTCAGTATTTTAATAGGAGTTGATTTACACTCCTGAAATAGTAGAGGAGAGTATGGGGGTTTGATACCGCGCAACACGCGTGCATGCATGTGGCAGCGCAATGAGGCACCTTATAGGTGCACCGTTGATCACTGTTGATCATGAAGGGCGGCTTTGGTTTTGGTGTGATGCTAACTGTTGATCACCGTTGATGATATCAACGGTTACGATTTGATCGGGGGTGATCAAGAAGCACAATTCAAAGTTAACAGTCATTAACTGTTCACTACTTTTTAAACAGTCACAATGTTTGAAATTGTGACTGTTCAATGTGCTCTCTCTAAACCAACACCTACCTTTTCTTCATACCTCTTCATAAACTATTTAAGGAGCATGAATCAGACTTCAAAAACACACAATTTCGAAATCCACTTTCTCTCTCTCTCTCTCTCAGTCTGGTCTGCTACAGTCTCACCGAAGGTTTATTCGGAGATTCTTCAACTTCGCTGGTTGTAGATTCTCGTCTAAGGCTCTATTGTATCATGGGAATAGATTTCCCTATAACCTAACAACAAACTCAATGAAACCGAGTGAGGGCAAATAACGTTTTAAAGATAGTGTCTTTAGACGCGCCTCAAAACTTCTCCTCTAAAGTTACAATGACCCCATTTTCCAACAATTTTAGAATGTTATTCTGCAATAGAGGCGGAAGCAAGCATGACTTCGATCAAGATGATGAATCAAGATCTTATTCAACTAAACCAATTCGATGGAGCAAACTTCAACCGATGGCAAGACAAGATAATCTTCTTTTTGACCACACTAAAATTATACTATCTGCTGGACCCGAATCTGCAATCACTTCCTGAACCCATTGACAAAGAATCAGAAAAACTAAAGAAGGAAAGAGCAAAATGAGAAGATGACTCACTTCTGTGCCGAGGACACATACTGAATGCCTTATCATACCAGCTCTACAATTTCTACAAGGAACTTACATCTCCAAAAGAAATCTGGATTGCCTTGGAATTCAAATACAGGGTGCAAGAAGTAGGCACGGATAAGTATCTTATTGTAGAATACTTTGACTTCACCATGAACGACCATAAACCCATACTAGAGAAAGCTCATGAACTACAGGTGATAGTCAACAGAATTCGATCCCTTGACATCATACTTCCTGAATCTTTTCAAGTGGGAGCAATCATGCCAAACTTCCACCCTCTTGGAAGAATTACAGGAATAAGCTTCTACACAAGGCTGAAGAACTTACCTTGGAGCAAATTCAGCACACCTTCGTATTGAAGAAGTGTCTCGGATTAGAGATAGTAGGGATAAGACCCTGGCTGATATGCTAAACTCTAAGGTCCATTTTGTGGAAAACGAATCAAAGAAGACTAACCCTGCATTATAAGTAAAGGAGAAGGATTGGAACTTCAAGAAGAAAAACAATAAGAAATGATTCTGTTATGTTTGTGGAAAGGAGCATTATGCCTGAGTCTGTCGACATCGGAAAGGCAGAACCAAGTCTGCAAACATGGTAGAAGACAATCTAGTGGCCATGATTACTGAAGTCAACATGGCAAAATCATCTTCTGGATGGTGGTTTGATTCAGGCGCCACAGTCCATGTTTGCAAGGACAAGTCCTTGTTCAAGACATATGAAGAAATGACTGATGGCTAGGAGGTACAGATGGAAAACCAAACATGTGTCAAAGTTGTTGGAAGAGGCAGTGTAGAGTTGAACTTCACCTCCGAAAAGACACCGACTCTCCTGAATGTTCTCCATGTTCTTGACATTAGAAAGAATTTGGTCTTAATAAATCTTGTCTGTAAAAGGGGATTCAAAGTTGTCTTTGAATCTGACAAACTAATCCTATCCAAGAATGGGATGTTTGTTGGAAAGGGATATAACTGTAATGGAATGTTCAAATTAAGTATTAATGAAGGAAAATGTTTTGCTTATATAGATGATTCTTTTTCTTTATAGCATGATAGATTAACACACTTGAATTTTAAATCCATAAAGAACATGAACAAACTTGGTAGAATTGCTTACAGTAATGAATCAACTGAAAAATGTGAGATATGTGTAAAATCTAAAATGGCTAAGAAACATTTTCCTAGTGTTGAGAGAAATTCTCAACTTCTAGAACTAATTCATTTTGACATTTGTGAACTTAATGGTGTATTAACTAGATGATGTAAGAGATACTTCATAGCATTTATAGATGACCTTTCTAGGTACACCTATGTCTATCTTATGAGAAGTTAGGATGAAGCCTTTGACATGTTTAAACTGTACAAGACTGGAGTTGAAAATCAAATAGAAAAGAAAATTAAAATCCTTAGAAGTGATAGGGGTGTTGAATACTTTAAAAATGAGTTTAATTCTTTTTGTGAAGAATTCGGAATAATACATCAGTGTTCTGCTCCTTATACCTCTCAACAGAATGGTCTGGTTGAAAGGGAAAATAGAACACTTACAAAAATGATAAAATGCATGTTGTTAAAAGCTAATGCACCCTTAAACCTATGGGGGGAAATACTCCTAACAGCATGACATTTACATAACAGAATTGTTTCTAGAGTTAATAACAAATGCCCATATGAATTATGGACATGAAGAAAGCATAATTTAACATATCTAAAAGTGTGGGGGTGCTTAGCATATTATAGAGTTTCAGATCCTAAAAAAAACAAGTTAGGACTTAGAGTTAAGAGAAATATGTTAGTTAGAAATGCAAAACATAGCAAGGCCTATAGGCTTCTAGACTTAGAGTCCAACATAATAATTGAAACTAGAGATGTTGAATTCTTTGAAGATAAACTATGTTTTGAATTTACAAAAAATGACAGAGAACCTGAAAGAGAAACTCAGATCTCAATACCTGTTGATAATAATGAAATTGAAAGAAGAAATGACAAAACTATAACACCTACAATAGGACTTAGAAGAAGTCAAGGACAAAGAACAGAGAAACACTTAGGTTCAGATTTTATCTCCACTCAGTCAATTGTATTTTTGGTTGAGGCTGATAGAGAAGATTTTAAATAAGATACCCATTGTCCTGAACATTGAAAATGATCCAAAAACCTACAGTGAAGCCATGACCTCTAGAGGTTCTGCTTTTTGGAAGGAATCTATAAATGATAAAATGGACTCAATAATGTCAAATAACACATGGGTACTAATAGACCTGCCTCTAGGATCAAAATCAATAAAATATAAATGGGTGTTTAGAAGAAAATACAACACTGATGGAACTTTTAAAGCTAGATTGGTAGCCAAAGGATTTAGTTAAATTTGTTCTTCCTAGAAATGAGAAGAAAGTCTGTAAACTGGTTAAATCACTATATGGATTAAAGCAAGCACCTAAACAGTGGCATACAAAATTTGATTCTTGCATTCTACCTTTTGGTTCTAAACATAATAGTGCTGATAGATGCATCTACTCAAAATTCATTGAAAATTATGGAGTAATTGTATGTCTTTATGTTGATATGCTTATTGTGGGTACAAATATGGTTGGCATAAATGAAACTAAAAACTACTTATCCTCTGTCAAGATGAAAGATTTAGGAGAATTAGATATTATCTTGAGAATAAAAGTTAAAAAGCATAGTAGGAGTTATGCATTAAGCCAATCACATTATATTGAGAAAGTACTTGAGAAATTTAAGCACTTAGGGTTTAAAGAATATAACACGCCATATGATTCTAGTATAAAGCTAGTAGAAAGTACTAGTAGAGCAACTGTACAGCTTGAGTATGCTAGTGTAGTAGGAAGCTTGATGTATGCTATGCTTTATACCAGACCTGATATTGCATTTGCAGTAAGTAAACTCAGTCGGTTTACAAGTAATCCCAGTACAGAGAACCGAAAGGCAATTGGGAGAGTTCTTGGGCATCTCAAGAAAAATTTGGAACTTTGCTTGTTTTACTGTGATTATCCAATTGTACTAGAAGGGTACACTGATGCAAGTTGGATTACCGGTAATGGAAATAACAAGTCCACCTCTTGATGGATTTTCGTCTTTGGTGGGGGTGCGATCTCTTGGGAATCCAAGGGACAAATTTGTATATCTCACTCAACCATGGAATCCGAATTCATAGCCTTAGCGGCTACTGGAAAAGAGGCTAAATGGATTAGGAATTTATTATTGAATATAAAACTTTGGCCTAGTCCTATGCCTCCAATTTCCATTTATTGTGATAATGAGGCAACTCTGTCAAGAGCCTACAATGGTAAGTCCAGACATATAAGTCTGAGACATGAATTTATTAGGCAACTGATTCAAGATGGAGTCATCACTATAACCTATGTGAGGTCAAGTAAAAACTTGGCCGATCCTCTTACTAAGGGCTTGGCCAGAGAATTGGTAAGAATGGCAATCAAAGAAATGAGATTAAAACCCTTTACTTAGTCACCTGTAATGGTAACCCAACCTGAACTGAAAAACCATCAATATTGAGTTTAATGGGTAACAACAAGTTACAGGAATGTGACTGTTAGCACTGACATTGAGAAATTTCCCATCACAACATAAACAATGATGTCCGTTATGATGAAGAGGTTGAGTTAAACTCTTAATGAAGTTATGAAAAATGTCAAATAACAGAACACATAGTGGAGCTTCACCTATGTAAACATAGAAGTGGTGCCACTTCTCATGAGAGTTTGGGTTTGCTCTCGGGATTGTTCATGAAACCAGGAAAGAAAGTACATGGCCATAACAGTGCTGAGCAAACTTGAAACTCTTGTAGAGACTGGACATTTTTGTGTGTATGAGTGTCTCAGGTCTGTCTTGAGAGTAATTGGTCTAAGGTCTTACCATTAATAACTTTGACAAGGCTTTGAGATATCTATACTAACAAAAGGTTTAAGTTGATAAACACCTTTTGTATAGATAACTGTGTCATAGTAGTTTAGATTGAGAGTGAACTATGTAATTGATCAATCAATTTGGGGGATTGTTAGATTTTAATCTCATAAGAGATTAAATCCAATGGGTTTGATTGGTCAATTACATCAGAAATTGCACCTACACACTTGATTGAAAAATTAGCTTTTCTCTTACAAAACCCAGTTTTGAACTTGTCCCACATTGGAAAATTATAAGCTTTGTTTTTAGTATTTTAATAAGAGCTGATTTACACTCCCTAGAAATAGTAGAGGAGAGTATGGGGGTTTGATACTGCGCAACGCACATGCACGCATGTGTGCATGTCTGTGCGGTGCAATGAGGCGCTTTAGAGGCATACCGTTGATCACCATTGATCGTGAAAGGCGGCTTTGGTTTTGGTGCGATGCTGACCATTTATCATTGTTGATGAGATCAATGGTTACGATTCGATCGGGTGTGATCAAGAGGCACAATTCAAAGTTAACAGTCATTAATTGTTAACTACTTTTTAAACAGTCACAATGTTTGAAATTGTGACTGTTCAAGGTGTCTTCTCTAAACCAACACCTACATTTTCTTCATACTTCTTCATAAACTATTTAAGGAGCATGAATCAGACTTCAAAAACACACAATTTCGAAATCCACTTTCTCTCTCTCTCTCAATCCGGTCTGCTACAATCTCACATAAGGTTTCTTCGGAGATTCTTCAACTTTGCTAGTTGTAGATTCTCACCCAAGGCTCTGTTGTATCTTGGGAACGGATTTGCCTATAACCCAGCAGCAAACTCGGTGAAACTAAGTGGGGGCAAATAACGTTCTAAAGATAGTGTCTTCAGATGCGCCTCAGAGCTTCTCCTCTAAAGTTACAGTGACCCCATTTTCCAACAGTAGCACATCGATGACAAGGAAATGATACAACAGAGATGAGAGAGAGAGAGAGAGAGAGAGAGAGAGAGAGAGAGGGAGAGAGCAAGTCTTAGTTTATCAAAAGAAAAAGAGGGATCAAACCCCCAACCTTGGAGGATGTTCCGAGGGAGAAGAGTCTCTATACTCTATAGCTGTAAGAAAATAAAAACAGAGAAGAGTCTCTGTTTTGACGGAGAAGATTTCTGATGTAGAAAATAAAAATGGATGCTATAACCAATAGAAGTCGAGACTCGACGGAGAAGAAGAAGAAGAAAGTTTTAGAGTTACTTAGCACCGGTAAGCCGATGAAGAAGAAGAACTGAACTGGAGAATTGTGAACTGCCGAAGAGTCTCTGTACTCGGTAATTGTGAGCACTGAAGTCCGAACTGCTGATTGTTGAAGGCTTGAAGCAGCGAAGCCGACTCCGTGTGGACTGTGGTCTGTGCACGTCAGGAGACTCAGGACATGGAGTGTGGAAGAAGACGAAGAGTCAGAGTACTCTTTCCTGTTTTGTTTTCATTATTTTCGTGACTCATAAGAAAATTTGAGTCTTTTACGTTATATCTTAATAAGGAAATTTGGCATATAGCCAAATTCGAGTTCGATGTATACTGTATATTTATAAATAATATTAATAATGTATAATAAAACTAAATCGGTTAATTCGGTTAATCGATTTAGCAAACATGGTAACCGAAAACTGAAAACCGAAAAATAGAGAAACCGAACCCGACCAAACAACCGAATAAGTCGAACCGATTCAACCAAAACCAAAATTTTGGTTCGGTTTTTCGATTTTAACCAAATTGTGCTCACCCCTACAAACCGACCATCGGGCCTAGGTTTTGAGCTCAAGTCCAAGCCTAACCATAAATTTGGAAAAAAGGTTTTTTATTTTTATTTTTTAATTCAATTAAAATTTATTTTATTTATATTAAAAGACCTCAAAATCTAAAAAAAAATAATGAAAAATCTCATTATTACTTGAAAAAAGAGAAGAAAAATATTGAAAAATATTATATATATATATATATATATATATGTTTTTTTGTTATATAAAATATATTTTTATTATATAATACATTATCAAGTCGGGCTTGGGCCGATTTTTTGAGACAGCCCGAAACTGACCCAAAAAAGGTTGGGCCCAATATTTTAGGCCCAAGCCCAAGCCTGCAAGCCTAAAATCCTGTCCAAACCTGACTTAGATTGGGCTGGGCTGGGCCGGCCCGTAGGGCTACCTGGCCCATGAATAGGTCTAATCAACACATCCGCATCCCTCTTCTATTCTTTTTGAAGAAGGAACTTTCAAAATGGCGGATCTGCATAACGTTCAAATCTTAAACAGCCTTTTTAGCTTAATTAGGGTAAAAAGAATTTTTGAAAAGAAAATTTCTATTGACTTTTTTTTCCTTTTTTTTCCCCAAGACTTGTTTGAATACTTCTCGCCTTATAGCGGGCTTCTGTTGGATTGTCTTTTTCATTTGTCTCTGCTTCTTTGATTTTCTAATGTTCGTTTTTTCAAATTTAAATAAATCATGGATGGTGGTACTCGTAGCAAATAAATAAATAAAAAAGCCATAATTGATCATGGAGTTGGGAACCCAATCATAAAGCAAATTGAGACAAGTAATACAGACATTTACAAATAACAAGGGGACTCTCAAGTGGCACGATATCACTTTTAGACAGAGAAAGGGGGGGTGTTTGTTCTGTTGCCACTTTTTTATTCAGCCTTAATGTATTTGCCTACAAAAGAAAATTGGGGAAAAAACTCTAAGGCTTCTAGCCATGGTGGATAACAATAGGATGCTCACGGTTTGATTAACTGAAACATGGGCTCTTTTTTGAAACCAAACCGATTCCACTGATTTTTGCAATTCCCAAAACCAAAACCTAATGGTAAACTGGTTGGCCGATTTCAGTTTTCTTTTATATTTAAATGCATTTTCAGTTCAATTTTCTTGGTTCGGTTCAACTTTTCGGTTATCTATGAGCATCCCTAGATAACAAAACCATGCTGCCCATGTTGGAGAAATTCTAACATGCGTGACCTAGGGCACATTTGGTGTCGTTGAACGGTATCTCTGAATGGTCACTGTACACGTTCAACGATTTTGTGACTGTTCGATTGCTCTTACCATTGAACGTGATAGAGCGTTAAATGCAAAGTATGGTCCAGATGGTTAGCGAATTTATTCGTTGGCCGTTGGATGATTTTACCCTTTTTGAACGTTAAAAGCATGACTATTGGTACTTAAAGGATAATATTATTAATTAATGAATAAATAATTGTCCTAATAAATAATACATAATAATAATATTAATATCAATTCATTAATGACTAATTAGTACTTAATATTATTAACAATTAATAATCAATAATAATATTTTATAGTATTATACAATTTTTAATAATATTAATAATCACTAATGCGTAAATTAACAATAATTGAAATTAATAATAATAATAATTATTATTATTAATTAGTTATGTAATAATAATGATACAAATAATTACTTAACAATGAATTAACAATTAATAATAAATTGAATATGAATTAATAATAAATAATAATTAGTAATAATAATTTTAAATAATTAATTAGTAATAATAATTAATATTTATTAATAATAGTTATTAATTATTAATTAGTAATTGTTAGCAATGATAATAACTGTTAATGGCGAATAATAGTAATAATAACGAATTAATAAGAATAATTAATATTAATTATTAATGAATTAGTAATTGTTAATTATTAATTAGTAATAATTAGTGATAATAATAATTAATAATTATTCTTATTATTAATTAGTAGTAATTAAAAATAATAATTATAGTTAATTAATGGTAATTGTTAATAATATTATTTATTAATTAATAGTAATTATTAATATTAATAATTTTTAATTTTTAATAATTGGTAATAATAAGAAATAATTATTAATTAGTGATAATGAATTAATAATAATAATAATAGTAATAACAATAATCATTCTTAATTATTAATTATTAATTATTAATTATTTATAATTAGTAATGATAATTATTTAATAATAATAATAATTAATTATTAATGAATTACAAAAAATTATTAATAATTAATAGTTATTATTTGTTAATTAATTATTAACTAATATATTAATTAATAATCAATTGTATTAATTAACAATAATTATTTATAAAAAATTCTTTGATATAGGGTTAAAGTGGACATTTGACAATTTTCAGAATTCAGAATTCAGAGGAAAGAAAAGTTCACTAATACCAATATACCTCTTGATAGATGTCAGACTTTAGAGCAAATGAACAGACCCGTAGTTGCATTTTCCACCAGTCTGACAAAAGAGAACGAAACTGAAAAGAAATTGAGAATTCCATCATCCAATTTTCTTTTTCCCTTTTTCTTATCAATCTGTGACACAGCTAATTTTCTCCGACAACCAAATTCCACTATCCTTTTCTTTTCTCATTTAACAAAAGGGAAAAACAAAAAAAATAATAAAAAATGTACACATTGCAGGTTAATTACCAAGAGTAGATATTGAATTTACATGGCTAGGCAACATGGATTTGTAAGTGGTTAAAAATAAATTCAATTACAAGATCAGGGTTGGTAGAAGACCTCAAGGAGATAATTTTCCTATGGAGAGATGGGAATCATACTGGAACACAAAATGAAGAGCTCAGAGCTGGAGGCAAGACACAAACAAGGTGGGGCCCTGCAGGATTGGAAGCTATATTTGCCTCACCAACATTGGGCAGTCCAAGTTGAGGAGGACGAACGTATCCTGCTACCAGTGGCACACATATAATCGAGAGAATAATCCTTGAACCTGTGACAAGCAAAAAATGTATAAAACTGCTTAGATCTGCTTCCAAAATGTTTAGAACTGTTAAAATCAGGTTGAAAATATAAAACAAGACCAGGTAGCATGCATCCCACTTGTTACATGAAACCATAGGTTCCAAAACCATGGGCCCCACGACCTCTACAATTTATTTTTAGTTGTCTAGATCAACACAATCAAATAGAGACCTAAAGGGCCCACAGCAGTAAAACCTATTGGACCATTTTTGATAGCTTGTGAGCTTCCAGTTATTTTTCCTTGTACATATCAATGAACATGTACACCAAATAGTATACAAACCTCGCTTTGTAGATAGTGACACATGCCCTCTTTTCCTCCCAGCAATCATCCAGTTATCTGGATTCGCATTGATTTCATATAACACCTCATCCTGTTGTACAAGAATAAGTATAATTTGCAGCATGTTAGCAGTCACGTAACCAATAATTTTCTAAAAACTACACATCTGAGGTAGAAAAGTATGCCTTGGGAACAAAAACATATTCTAATACAAGTTCAGTAACTAAATAATGGAATGCTACAACCCCAAGTTTTCTGGTAGCCAAATCCCCTAGCAACTTTACCTAAAAGAATAAGTAAACTACACTAGCATTCTCTTTTAAGGCATTTCACATTAAAATTGCAGTATCCTATACAATATAATCAGAAAAATAATAGCCATATAAATCTCAGAAAATCATAATAGCAAATAGAATAAAATGGGATACGCTATTCTTTTCCACTATTAAGAAGGAACTGGTTGATTTGAGATGCCATCAAGAAGAAAGGCTTTTGATGACTTACACTATCATGGGAAATGGAATTCTCCTCAAAATCCTTCAATCTTTCAACTCTCCATTGCATGCTAATCAACTGCCCAACTCTTAATCCACGAGAAGGAAGCGGCAGGAAACCAACTGCCAGACAGGGATCAAGCACAGGTCTTTCTAGAACAAGTGCACTTCTGAAGAGCAAATCATGCTTGTCACCTTGAGATCGAGTGGGTTCCGCAGCCACAGGTGTATGTGCCCCATGGGTTCTATCACCAGAGATACCATATCTAATGTTTAATATACTATCTGCATGTGATGTCTCTGCTTCATCTGTGAAAACAAGTAGTGGTTGCATTTATTGGGATGTCCAACAACATATAAGTCCATTTCAACTATGAGAATCCTGCAGTTTCAAGTATTTAGACAAAAATATACTAGAAATTTAACTAACAATTCTCTTCACCATGGTAAAGCTCCTGCATTATTTTACGTAGATGAGACTGAATTCTCACCTTAACCTGTTGTTACTCAGGGAAAATTTTAGAACTAAACTATTCTGTATTCAAGACATCTTTTCCATATTGAGGAATGGGAAAAACAACAATTTCAATGCCTTCCCCCACAAGTAAAATCATAAAGTTCATCATTGATTTCCTTGTTCAATTAAGGCATGCCAGTTTCAGTATGTATATGGAATATGGATTTAAGGTATTGGACTTTCAGATTTCCAAACATATGACAGCAAGAATATGGCTACCTGCAGTCAAATAATTTACTATATTACACTTATTAATCAATAATATGTTAGACCCATGTCCAGGCCACCCCTCCCAAGATCCAAGATAACTGGGACCAACATTAGGTAATGGCCTTCTTTTTTTACATGTACAATCTCTAATATGTATTTTCAAACAAAAGTTCACACTTCATTTGCAGAAAATCTCTTTCATATATATTATTATGGTGACTCCCTAGGTCAACATGCAGTCAGAATACCAGGGATTAAAACAAAAGAACTCAAATTCCATAGTTCAATTAGCATTTAACAATGGTTGACAAAACAACTTCCAAATTAGCAGGACAATGAAGAAACCTATGTAGTCAAAATACCAAACGTTGCAACTGGACTAATAGCCAAACATGGATACCAGTTCTTAGTTAGTTGATCGGTCAGATGAATAGGAACAGGCACAGATTGAGGGAATGTAGGATTCAATGAAGCTGACATGAACATACCAAGTCAGGAAGTCCACAAGACTTTCCATTGCTAGCTATAGAAAAGGAAATAAAAAATATAATTAATGGAAAAAAAGGTATAGAACTGTTGAAAAAAGGAACTGAATATGGTTTTTACAACTGATTGATGCATTAACTACTCTGATTCCAATTGGTGCAAGGAAGATTCAACTCAAGATGGATTTTGTAGAACTGGTTAAAAGGTTTAACAGGACTTGGGCATCAATTCATGCTAACAGGTAGAAAAAATTGGGTTAGAAAGGCTCTTTGGGCTTATCGAAAGAATACAGATTTGTCCTGAAGTTATGAAAGGGTTCTAAGTGAACAAAATAAGTATAGGGTTGGAACTAATGATATTTTGGATGAAGGCTTAGAATAGAGATATGTAGGGACAAACCAAGTTCAACAAGGTTCCAGGTATATGCACATGCACACAAGGACAAAAAATATGCTTCCCAAAGAAAACCCAAATTCTAAAAATTAGAGTTCTAGGTAGAGTTTTAGAATGAAATTTGGTAGAACAAGTAATCAGAACTCATGGAGGTTACCTAAATGAAGGTATTTTTAGAATATTTGGCACAAAATTACAAAAACTATAGAAATAGAAAACCCTTGCTGATTTAATTTGATGTTTTAGTCAATAATGTCTATCTATGCTAGAATCAAAACTTCTAGAGGAAGTTAGAGAGAAAGAAAGACGCGAAAACCCAAAATCACTTGACAGGTTTGAATAGAAATATATGTGGATTACCTCCAGTTTTTCCACTCCCTAAGCGTATCCCAAACAGAATTCCAGCTCTTGATGATGGAGAGATGACAAGTGGAAAGAAGCTTGAAGTTGGTCTCCCATCACCTTGACCCACATGAATAAATCCAGGTTGTAGATCTAGCCAAGCATCATAAATGGTCAATGTGGCCCTCACCTGGGAGTGTAGTATCACCTTGCAATAGCATAGAACCAATGGGAATTCAGAAATCATTAGTAATGAGAACAGCTTCAAACTGCCCTAATAAAGTCAATTATGAACATTCAAGAAGATGCAAGTTGAAATAAGCCATCTTGACACATTGTATGAATTAAGTGCCCGAAGTCACACCAATAATTTCACATATCCTGGAAAACCCCATACCAAATGGATAATTCATATAAATTGTAAAGCTAACTTCCAACTTCTTTTACCAAAAAGAAAAGAAAAAGAATTGCTTAGATCCAATGTATTCAAGATGGTTACTTAGTGAGTAGATAATATATAAATAATGTACTATCAGCAAACTTGAATAGAAAAACGAAACCATATATCCATGCTAAAACATGAAATGAAGCATACAATAAAAGACATGAAATGAAGCATACAATAAAAGACATGAAACATTAGATATGTACATTTAAAGTGCTTTTACTGTACGGAGAACTAACCAATAAGTGGCATAATACCTTAATGGAAGCCACAAAAAAATTTAAATATTGAAGCAATGAATAACAAACCCAAATTTTAAAGCTTAAGCAGTACAAATCATGTTTATTTTGTGTAAGTTTGTATAAACAGCAATAAAGTTACAGCATATAAGAAATTAAATATCAAAATACGTAAGTGTAACCTGATCCTCCAATATTTAGCCACCCTTTCTATATCATTACACATGCTTAGGAGCAAACTGAATAACGTATATGATTATAAATATTATGGTCATATAAAATTAAACATTTTAAGTCACAATATAAATAGCATAAAATATGGGTATAGGATGCAAGTCATATACGATTGATTTGGCCTGAAGTATTTGACTAAGTCAATTAATTTGGGTGTACCACCACCTAGGTTACAGCTAAGCAGTCCAGATCATCTGCATTTGGACGGGAGGAATTTTCCTTCGAGTCGAATCAAATACTGCCATGTCAAAGATTTGTCA
Organism: Nelumbo lutea; assembly: GCF_056320005.1. Classification (NCBI taxonomy): domain Eukaryota; kingdom Viridiplantae; phylum Streptophyta; class Magnoliopsida; order Proteales; family Nelumbonaceae; genus Nelumbo; species Nelumbo lutea. Next base: position 138,203,296 of record NC_142684.1, on the reverse strand, counting down.
GATGCAACCCACCATGAACCAATTATATTAGTAACTGTCCTGGATTTTAAAATCTTTTCATAAAATAATAGAAACTCTTGCCTTAGATTCTATCTTAAAACAGTTACCCTTAGGCTGAGCCCTGATACCCATCACCACCTTTACAGCCACTGCCATGACATTTATTTCTCTCTTATGGGTTTTGTTAAAATGATCCATTAAAAAAAGGGCTCATTGTAAATATAACAGAATAAAATCAACCATCCGAGTACAAAAATAATACAACCATGGATGATGAATCTGGTAAAAGCCATCTATCAAAAAAACACAAAATATAATCTGATAAAAGGCATCTGTCTTTTGGTCCATATAGAGAATCATTAAGGAGATTTTTTTATTCAGTGATTTTTGAACATTTTTTTTTCTAATTTTCCTTGTTATTTGATGATTAGTTTCATAGATTTTTTTTTCCCAGAGCACTCTTCAACTTTAACTAGAGATTGTCGCTCTGTTGACCATGCATCCATGCAAGTGTTCACTAAAAAAAGAGTAGGGTTTTAGAATGGTTGGAGATAGGGTAAGAAGGACTGCCAACAGGATGGCAGATGCATTAGCAAAACAAGGAGTTGATAGGCCTCTTCTATTTTGGGAAAAGTTGTAATATGATGTAATTTGAGTTGGAAAAATGCTTTGATGTCTGTACTAAATTAATGAATTCTTTTTATTGATAAAAGAACCAACCAGATCCACTTTACCCCCCTCCTCAAAAATATCCCTCCAAATCCCTTGCTTGTTCATCTGTAATCCCCTTATAACTCTAACCCATACAGTTTTAGCCTACACTTCCACTTCTCTCTGTACAGGTTTGAATAAAAGTCCACTATGCATTCCTTAATTCTACCTTCCTCTTCAATCAGTCCAAACTCCGTTTTTCTTTATTTTCCCCTCCTTTAAATACTTCCTCCATATTCTATTCAACTTTTTGCTCAAAACATGGCTGGCCAATCCCTCAAATTGCATTTTTTCCCACCAGCTAGTAACTCCATAAATCCTGGTTCCTCTATCCATCAATTTTCAAAACAAAATGGACAGGAGAGGAATTTCACCAATATCAAGACAAATTGGTGTATGATCTGATAAAGGTATAGGCGGAGCTTTCAGAGACAAGCACAGAAAGTTTTCTTCCCATTGTGTTGACACCATAAACCTATCCAATTACATTATTTCCCAAAGAAGGAAGATAAACAAGCTCCCACTTTCTCATGAATTCAACAAAAACCCTCGTGTCTATGTTGTTCCCCTAGGGAGTTTAGGAACATGAAGAAAATTAATAAGAGTTGGGCCATGAAAGAGAGAGAGATCTCTGGCTACTAATGGTTGAGAAAGAACCATCTGCTAGCCTAACTTTATCTTTACCAAATGGGAGACCATAAGAATGGAAAAGGGTTGGAATTAGCAATCATGTGGTTAGAAGCCCCTGAGTCGATGATCTAAGGAAATCCAGTAGCATGGGTGAACACATGGAAAGCAGCATTATTACTTGATGTAGATGCAAATGAGGTAGGTGGAGTAGAGGCTACCCCTTCCATTTGACAAAGTGCTTTACCATACAACTCCAAACAATCTGTAAAAGAGTTTATAGTATCCTCCTTTGGATCAAAACTGGTAGAATGGTCCTGAGACGAATCAGTGATAATACTATTAGGCCAGGACTCTTAGATGCCACATTAGCTGAATTGTACTTCTTGTGGGTCTGTTTCTTGGTGGGTTTCTTTAGTGTGCTTCTTGCGGACTCTTGAATTGTACTTCTTGTGTCCTTCCTACTAAATCCCAACAAATCTCACATGTCTAACGCAATGGCAATGTGTACACCACAACTTATTCTTCCCATCACCCTCTGGCTTCTTAATAGTCTCACTCTTCTTCCAAGACACCAGTTTCCTATAAAACTTTGGGATCATCCTCATCCTTCAGTCAATACTCTAATGGTTGTCTAATTCTTTCCACCAAGAAGCGAGGGCTGAATAGCAAGCAAAAAGACTCCTTTCCCCTTGATTACAAGTTGAGGACTCAGCCTGCAGTTGGTACATCCTTGCATAATGCCTCTGTTCTGCATAGGTTGCCTTCACTTGTTCCCGAATCTCATAAGCAGTATTAGCCCACATGAAGTTCTTCCTCAGATGTGGCTGCATGGAAGAAAGAATCCAGGATATAACCATAATGTTTTCTTGGTCCCATCTATCATGCTTTGTAGTACCAGTCCTAAGTTCCTTAACTCTACCATTGACATACCTGACCTTCCCTCTTCCTACAATGAATAATTTCACTCTAGGAACATTCTAAGCCCATCTTTGGGAGTGCCTATTTGATAAATAAGTGCTTATTGGATAAGTTCTTAAAAGTGTTTATCCTAATAAGCACTCATGAGTGTTTGGTGAAAAAGCATTTATTTCAAGCAGGGGTAGTATGGGTATTTTTAATGTGACATGGTGGACCAAGATGAGCTGGAACTTAAAAATAAGCTCAAAATTTGGGCTTCTTGAATAAGTGCTTGTTTTCAAGAATAAGCACTTATTCAGGCTTATTTCCCAAACACATGTAAGTGCTTATTGGTGTGGTCCCGGCCCAAAATAAGTGCTTATTCAAATAAGCAGTTAAAAATAAGCATCCCAAACTTAGACTAAGTAGTTCAATCCATCAAGAGGGGTGATTCAAGAAGTAACCGAATCCTCAGTGACCATGAGGAAGAACTTCTACACCTTATAGCGTCCCCTTCTAATAGAAAAACAGCAATTCAAACCCCCAAAACAAAGTTGTAACAGTATCTCGAGCCTAAACACAAGGCTGAAAAAAGGAAATGATTATACCGACTTTCGAACAAACAGTAGAGAAACACTCTAAATCAATAACATCTCTATGGCCATAAAAGGAAAACTGTCATGAGAAGACTACTAAATCCCTGTCGATTTGAAAAACCACTAATATTTGCACCAACAGTGGCTATACATCAATCAATCAAACACCAAGAAACACCCCATTACAACAAAGAACATAAAAGATAAAAAAAGGATAAACAGCCTATGGGCCATTCGGCCCATCTTCTCTACACTACCCTTCAAGCTGAGCATAGATGTCAATCATGCCAAGCTTGCCAGTATCATGCTGAAGTTTAGCCTTGGGAATGCCCTTGGTGAGGAAATCAGCTAACTATCCTTCAGAGGTGATGAAAAGTAGAGACACTTCTCCAGAAGCCACTCTTTCTCGAATGAAGTGTTTGTCAACTTCAATATGCTTAGTTCTGTCATGTTGCACTGGGTTGTGAGCAATGTTGATGGCAACCTAATTATCTCAATATAACATCATTAGCTTATCATGCTCAATACCTAGTTCCTCCATCAAGGATCTAAGCCACAATAGTTCAGAAACTCCAAGAGCCATGGCTCTGTATTCTGTTTCGGCTGAAGATCGAGCAACAACTGATTGTTTCTTGCTTCTCCAAGAGACAATGTTACCTTCCACCAAGCTACAATACCCAGAGGTAGATCTTCTGTCATCAATGTTTCCGGCCCAGTTAGCATCTGTGTAGGCTTCAAATTTCATATGGCCATGCTTAGCAAATAGAATTCCCTTTCCAGGGGAGCCCTTCAAATAACACAATCCGCTCTATTGCTGCCATGTGAGTATCCCCGGGAGCATGCATGAACTGACTGATGCAACTGACAACATATGCAATGTCTGGCCGAGTCGTACATAGATAAAGAAGTTTTCCAAGTAGTCTCTGGAAGACTCCCTTATCTTCTAACAATATTCCATCTAAAGTAGAGAGTTTATGGCTCATATCGATAGGAGTAGCAACTGGTCTAGCACCCATCTTCCTTGTTTTAGAGAGCAAATCAAGAACATACTTTCTCTGAGAGAGAAGGATCCCATCCTTGGATCTAGCAACTTCTATGCCAAGAAAGTATTTCAATTCCCCCAGATCTTTGATCTCAAACTCTGTATGAAGGAAAGAATTGAGATCATTAATCCCTGAGACATCATTACCAATCACAACAATATCATCAACATACACAATCAGGTAAACGGCCAAGGATCCTCTCCTCTTCACAAAGAGGGTATGATCAGACTATGTCTGTACATAGCCAAAGCTAACAAAGGCAGCCCTAAACCTTTCAAACCATGCTCTAGGGGACTATTTGAGTCCATAAAGAGATTTCTTCAGCCTGTAGACCTTTCCTTTCATATCTATTTCATACATCCCTAGAGGAAGAGACATATAGACCTCCTCATGTAACTCTCCATTCAGAAATGCATTCTTTACATCTAGTTGATAAAGTGTCCAGTCTGAGTGTGCAACCAAAGATGGCAGAACTCTCACAAAAGTCATCTTGGCAACAGGGGCAAAGGTCTCCAGATAATCAATCCCATATGTCTGTATAGCCTTTTGCAACCAACCTAGCCTTGTACCTTTCAATGGTGCCATCAACATGATATTTGATAGTAAAAACCCACTTACAGCCTATTGGATCCTTCCCTTCAGGCAAATCAACCCACTTTCAATGTCCAAGGGCTTGGTTTGACAGGTTTAGACTTGCTCTAGAGAAATTTGGGTATATGCGAGCTCACTCAGACCACACACTTTTCATCAAGAGGGGTGGTTCCTCTCTGACACTCCTTGCTATATATGTAGATGATATTGTGGTAACAAGTAGTGATGCTGATGAGATTAGTTCCCTTAAGCAATTACTTCACAAAGAGTTTGAGGTGAAATATTTGAGTCATCTCCGATATTTTCTAGGGATTGAGGTGGCTAGATCTAAACATGGTATTTTCATTTCTTAGAGGAAACATGTCCTTGACCTTTTGGAGGAAATAGGAAATTTGGGAGTTAAACTTGCAGATACTCCCATTGAATTGCATCATAAGTTAAGTGCAGAATAAGGTGAACCTCTTAATGACAAGACCATGTATCAATGGCTGGTTGGGAAACTTATGTATCTTTGTCTGACTCAGCTTGACATTTCTTATGTTGTCAGTATTGTTAGTCAGTATATGCACTCTCCAAGAACCACTCATTTGTTGGCCATTGAGTAGATCCTAGCATATCTCAAGAGGTGTCTAGGTTGTGGAATACTCTTCAAGAATAATGGTCATATGAAGATTGAGGTGTACACTGATGCGGATTGGGCTGGATGTGTAGATGATAGGAGATCTACCTCTGGGTACTGTGCATTTGTTAGAGGAAATCTGGTTTCATGGTGAAGTAAGAAACAAAATGTAGTAGCTTGTTCAATTGCTAAAGCAGAATGCAAATCTATGGCTCATGGAGTGGCAGAAGAAGTTCTATGGCTGAAATCCTTACTTGAAGAACTTGGAATTGAGCATGAGAAGCCCTTAATGCTGTATTGTGACAATCAAGCTGCTATTAATATTGTTCATAACCCAATACAACATGACACATTGAGGTGGATTGACACTTTATTAGGGAGAGAGTACCCTCCCAAGAAGTGTGCTTGCCATATATTGCCTTTGATATGCAGCTTGCTGATCTCTTCACCAAAGCAGTCCCTAAAGTCATGATTGAAACAGATTTATGCAAGTTGGGAATGCTCAATATCTATTCCCAACTTGAGGGGAAGTGTAGAGATGTAGACAGAGATACCTAGTTGGTTCTATATGTTTGTTAGGTGCAGAAATATGCTCCCCATCCTTATTTGTTTTGTTTCAGAGTGATGTACTTATTTTTTCTCTCTGTCACAGTTGACAGGGGTATTTTTGTCATTGTGTCTTCTTTTTCTCAAGTAATATAAAAGCCAATGAAGGGTACGGCAGAACCAATTCATTCTTCTCTCTCTTTCTCTAATTCCTTCTTCTCCTCTCCCTTCTTTTTCTTTTCTTCTCTTGAACAGATCTCGAACTAACCTAGGACTGCTGCAGCTGTGTTTCAAGTGAATTCTGATGCTCAAAAAGCTAGGCTGGTGGCACCCAGGATATTATTTTTCTTACTGTAACAGCGGTTGTACATAGTGAGACATAAAAGGACTAAATTCCCTTGCAGCACTAACAACAGAATTACAACACATACTTGATATTGTGTTGTAGGGCTGGAAATCCTGGCCCATGATCATCTCTATTAAATTTGCATTCTTCATCTTCTATTCAAGTATTTGTTCATCTAGATAATTCCTCATGAAACAAATTAAAAAAGAATTAAAACTGCAAATTGACATTAAAAAATCCTTAAGAAAATGTGCAACCTAACAAAATAAATAAAAAAATGGCAGCAGCATACATAAAGGCAAAGGTTTTTAATATTTGAAACATATAAATACCTGCAAAAGCAATGTTCCATCATTACATTTATCTGCTATACGTGTGCTTACATGGAAAGGATCTGTGAAATGGACAGCAACTGTCCTGTAATCAAGCTCACTTATTTCAGAACATTTGGATAAATTACTTAATGGAAACTGCATTTAGAAGTTAGGAGAACATGGAAAAGTTATTGCCTTTCAAATGTCTGGTTGCGAGATGCCCCAAATTCTAATTTCAGAGCTATTGTCCTCATTCCATCTAGATTACTCTGTGGATAAGGAATGACTGTTCATAAAACAAACAACAGCATAAATGAATCAAGAGTTGGATGTCACAAACAATATGCATATTAAAACTACAGTAAATTGGAAGCAATGCACTGACCTGAAGATGTCCCTCTTGCAAGCCTGTTATCAATAGCGCAGACAGGAAACCACAGAACAGAAGTTATATTGCTTGCCCAGTCCGGCAACTCTATTTTCCCATCTTGGAGTTTTAATTGCTTAAAGTCTTCATAAACTGTAGAAGATTCCTTTCTGGAATCATGAGAGATCCCCATGGAAGAAGAGTCCTGAAAAATCTTAGTGTAGCTCTCCATCTCAATAACATGTGACTCTTCAATCTTTAGGCCTGGACCAGTATCTATATGCAAGACTGCATCCTTGAGGGAGTAGTTAATAGGCTTCACAAACAGTCCAACCCACTGAGGCTCATTCATTAGCAAAGCAGACGAAATAGCTGCAGAAATATCAACTAGAGGTCTTGGATTAAACACCTAGAAAAAGAGGGGGTGGGGAACTTCATCAGATTCTCAAACAAATAAAATAATTCGGCTCAGCACGTCATGATAAAAGATACAATAAATAATGACATGGATAAATCTAATATATCCAAAGCACTGAGAGGAACGGGTAAAACCTCATGCTGGATGCAAATTATTTCTTCCCTATAACTAAAATTTTTACATGCCCATTTTCTTATTCCTATGTAAAATTAGACAAACTACCTTTAAGATAGGTCTTGCTGGCTTCTCGTAACTCATAAAATCATCACTGTCTGCAGGTCCACCTTTAGAAAAACTATGAGATCTAAATCTTAGGTGCCCAATCTGTCCAGTGAGAACCCCTAAGACATAAGATCCAGGTTTTTGTGCGGGTAGAGCAAGGGTGATGGTGTTCCTACCAGGCTTTAGTATGGTAGCAGCTGAGCTCCTTATTCCCTGAAACACCACAACAGATGATTGACAAACTGAGGAAAAAGGAGGAAAAAAATACATTCTTTTCTCAAATGAAAAATACTGTTAATCCAAAAGTATACCTTAACACCTTCATCAGCACTATATGTAGCTGTGAGAGTGAGACTAAGTGACTCAAGAGTTATATCATCTGGAAAGCCACTCCAGACTGTTACAGATAGTGTGCCTGGGTCTCCATCACATAATTCAAGTGGCGGACCAGGATTTCCAGAAAATGTTATTAATGATGATACATCTAGGGGAACAGGATCTTTCATTTCACTGTGTGCAAGTCGAACAAGCTCTGACTGAAAAGCTTGGCGTTCCTTAATTGAGAATAAACCTTTATCCAGTGATAGCAATCTTACACAAGAAGAGAGATACCCAGCTTGATCGTTAAGTATCTTTTGACACTCAGCCAGGTTGGGTAGAACTTCAGCCAATAGATCATGCCACCCTTCACCAGCATAGAGGGCACAGACTTTTTCATATGACTTTGCAGCTAGATCAAAGTTTCCATGTCTATAGCAAACAGCTGCAATCTCACCATCAAGCACAACTCCATGTCTTTTCCACCAAGAACGATGATAGTTATCAGCAGCACCTTTTGTCAGCTCCAAATATTTTTGCTGGCAAGAACACAACTAAAAGCATGAGAGAGAGAGAGAGGCTTAAAAGATGCAATCTCCAAAACATACAATAACACAATTTCAAAGAAATGTATACAACAAACTAGCAAATTACAAGGAAAAGACATGGTGATTCCCCATTTGCAATGAACAAAGAAAAGATTTCAGATAGTTAACTCAGGTTCCGTTTGGTGTGCCTTTCCGTGCAGTCTGTCGGCTATTTACAACTTACAAGCTCGGCAGACCGCGATGTGGTCTTTTCCCATTTGGTTCGCGGTAGATCTAGCCACCAAAAGCCAACGCGCCGAAAAGACGTGGGAAGCCAAAAACAGGCGATTTTCGGGAAGCTCCAAATGGAGCTTTTGCATTTTTTTTTCTGTTCATCTTTGCGCGGAAAGACACACCTTAACCAAATAGGCTTCAGACTGCTCAGATCTTAATGCAAAAGCTCAATGCGTCTTTTGACTGTCAGAGATACAAGAAGATCTTCCCAAAAAGACTTGCCAAATGGCCCCTTAGTTACAGAAATTCTTACTTAAGACGGTGCAAATAGAGCAGAGTTACACTAAACAAGAAAAAATGCATATCTGATTCGAATGCATTATGTATAAGACATAAGGTTTAACATGTATGCAGAGTGCCACTGGTTGGCTAAAAAGGCTTAAATGGTGAACATAAAAGCAGGAACCAGGGTACTGTGGAAATAGACTTATGGTAGTTCCTTCAAATAGTTTCATGCAATGGCTTAAAATATAAAAAATTTCATTTCTGAACCTGAAGTAATTTCAGAACTTTTTGTTTTTTCTTTGAAAAGGAAAGTGATATACTATGCAAAACGTATATATGTGTGTGCAAGCATGCTTCTGTACAAATGAAGACCAGAATTGAAATGATGATCCAAGTCAAAATTCAAAAAAAAAAAAAAAGGGAGGGGAAAAAGAGGCTATATTGACTTCCCTGAAATCCTTGTCCATAGATAGCTATTAATAGATTATACCCACCAGCTTCATCAAAACTCTCTCTACAAGAAGTTTTCTTTGGAGGGGATGGAAAGATAAAACAGTGTTTCAAACACAACCTGGAGATCAATCTGTTATCCCCTCTGGGTTAGGGTTAGATGGTTCAACTGTCCAGGTCAAATGGTTCAACCCACAAATATGTTGCAAATTGTTGAGTGGGCCGACTTGTGTTTAGTTTATTTTCTTTTAAATTAAAATGTTGTTGGGCCTTTGGCCTATTAGTTTTTATTTTTTAAAGAGCTGTAATTACTTAGTTTGAGTTGCCGCCCTACTAAGGGCATCCTTGTAATATCTCATACTTAAGTTAATGATAAATAGAATGAGGGGCTGGCGGCTAGGGTTATGTTAATCTATCCTAGTCGACCTTCTTCTCTTTTCTCCCCTTTCCTCTCTTTCTGAAATCCCCAACTTTCTACTCTTCCTTTCACAAGAAGCTTGGCTGAAATCAGCACATAAGGTTTTCTACTTGGTATCAGAGCAGGTTGAAGGTTCTTGAAGAGATTTATTCCTACAGCCCTAGATCGGCCGACTGCATGGAGTTTTAAGAGGCTGATCGAAGCTTTCAGGTAAGCCCAATTTTTGGATTTTCTTGATGGATCTGTATGCCCTATAGCTGGTCTAGGGTTTCTCATCAAAATCAGGAAAAACTGGAGAAAGGGGAAGAGTCCTGATTTTGTTGGACTCTTCAATTTTGACCTAGGTAGTGGTGCCCTATTTTTCTAGGGTTCCTTTGGGTTTTTTGTATGGGGCAATTCAAGTTCCATGTGGTTTGGAGGCCTCTAGAGAGGGCGGTTGCTTCTTCTCTCTCTTCTCCTTATCCCACCGAAAAGGAATCTTTTGTGGGAAGAAAGTCCAGGACACCAAAGGAGTGTCGTTGGTTCCAGAAGGTATTCTGTTTATTCTTGTTGCATTTTTTAGCTGTTTTCTGGACCTCTTTGAGACACATGGAGGGACGCAGAGTTGAATATAAGCCTGGGAATGAAATAGGACCAGTAGGAGGAGGTGCTGGAGACCCCTTCGGAGCCGAAACCATTACTACAATTAGGTTGGATGGTACAAATTACTTAGAATGGTCCCAATCTGCAAAGATGGCCATTGGGTCTTGTAGAAAATTGGGGTATTTTATTGGTGAAGAGGTAAAACCCGAAACTGGCAACTCCCGGTGGGTGCAAAAAAATTATATGGTAATGACATGGTTGTGTAATTCTATGTTGCCACATATAAGTAAAAACTTTTTATGGGCAAACACTGCTAAGGAGATATGGGATGGGGTTGCAGAGACCTATTCACATAAGGAGAATGTTGCTAGGGCTTATCAACTGAGAAATCAGATTATTGCTACTAGGCAGGGAGATAGATCTGTTGCAGCTTATTTTTCAGTCCTTAAGACCCTGTGGCAGGAGATTGACCATCTAGAGACTTTTGCTTGGGAAACCACCAAGGATGCAACTACCTATCAAAAACACTTAGAGAAGTATAGGGTGTTCGAATTCCTTGCTGGCCTTAACCCTTTGTATGACATTGCACGACAACATCTTCTTTCCAGGGACAGTGTCACTCTCTCCCAAGCATATGCATTCGTCTTAGGAGAGGAGTGCAGGAGGGATGTAATGATGAAGAATCTCATGTCTGATCAGTCTGCTATGGTAAGTGCTGTGAAACCTAAACAGAATGGCAATGAAAACAAGAAGGAAGACAAAAGGGACTTAGTCTATGACTACTGTAAGAAACCAAAGCATACAAGAGATACTTGCTGGAAGCTTCACCCACATCTTGTGCCGACCAGATTGAAGAATAAGAGAGGAAATGCACATATGGCAGTTACTGGTGACACTCCGGCCCCCTCTACTACAGTTGCCTTGGAGTCTGTTGCAGCTGCTGCAATAAGGGCCGAGCTTGAGAGGTTTGGGTTACTTCTGAATCAGAGGGATATAGCTAGTTCCAATTCAGCCACAACCGGACAACAAGGTACAGGTAGCACAGGTGGAACTCACTCTACCTCCCTTGCCCACACAGGTAGTCCACATGTCACTGCAAACTATGTTTCTGCTTCAGGTAAGGAGAGATCTCCTTGGATTATAGACTCTAGAGCCTTAGAGCACATGACCCATTGCTCCACCATTTTCTCCTCTTACCAGCTCAGTTCTGGTAGAGATAGGGTCTCCACAGCTGATGGATCCCATGTTCCTATTGCTGGGAAGGGATCTGTCAAGATTAATGATTCCATTTGTTTACCCTCTGTCCTCCACGTTCCTAGATTGAGCACCAACTTGTTATCTGTTAGTAGTTTGACTAAGAATCTGAACTGCTCAGTATTTTTTTCTCCTGGACATTGTATTTTGCAGGATCTGGATTCAAAGAGGACGATTGGGAGTGGTCGTGAAGTGAATGGAATCTACCTCCTGGATACTCTTCCAATTCACCAAAGTCATCATGTTTGCAAGGATAGTGAGTCAAAACTTGTGGATCGGATTATACTTTGGCATAATCGTCTGGGTCATTTGTCTTTTTCTTCTTTAAGTTCTTTGTTTCCAAAACTGTTTGAGCCTGTGAGTCTATCAAGGTTAAAGTGTGAAGGTTGTGAACTTGGAAAGCATTGTAGACACTCTTTTAAACCGAGTAATAAAAGATGTTCTTCTCCTTTTGATGTTATTCATTCGGATGTGTAGGGCCCTTATCATGTTCCCTCTATGGGCGACTATCGCTATTTTCTTCTGTTTGTGGATGATTTCTCTCGATATTCCTGGATTTACTTGATAAAATCACGTGATGAGGTACCATCCTTGGTGAGGCAATTCCATCAGATGGTATTAACACAGTTTGGAACTAGAATCAAGATGTTCAGATCTGACAATGCTAGAGAATATTTTGAGAGACATCTTGCCTCATATCTGTTGGAGTATGGTGTTGTCCATCAGATTAGCTGCTCCTACAGTCCATAGCAGAATGGTGTTGCAGAGAGAAAGAACAAACACATTGTTGAGACGGCAAGAAGCATGATTGTCACAGCAACAGTTCCGATTCAGTTTTGGGGTGATGCTGTTCTCACGGCAATATATCTGATTAACAAGATGCCTTCTCGTATACTTGGATTCAGCACTCCATTCAGCCTTCTTTTTCCTCAGGGGGAGATGTTTCATATTCCCCTAAGGGTGTTTGGGTGTGTCTGCATTGCGCATATTCTTGGTCCTTACCGTTCGAAGCTTCATCCCAAGGCAAAGAAATGTGTCTTCCTTGGATATGCAGAGAATCAAAAAGGATACCGCTGCTATGATCCAGTCTCTGGGAACCGGTTTGTTACTATGGACATCACCTTTTTTGAATCTACATACTTCTTCTCAAGGAATCCTTCTCAAGGGGAGTGTTTTGGGGAAGTAAGTCAGCAGTCTATCCCTCTCCCAGTTCCAGTTCTTGTGTCTACTACTGTGCTTGACAACCATCCGATGTCACCTACCTTGCCACCCCCTTTGCGTTCCGTCTCACAGTATTACTCACAGCAGAGACTTCATAAGGAGGTTGATTCCACTATGGCAGAACTCACACCACTTCCTGTCGATCCCTTGGAGACTCCAGATTCGGCTGATACAGATCCAAGTATTCCTCTTGATCCCTCTACTATTTCAGTTCCCATTGGTCCCACTAACACTGTTACTGATAACCTTGATCTCCCTATTGCTCTTAGAAAAGGGAAGAGGAAGTGCACTGCTCATTGCATATCACAATACTTATCCTACAGTGGACTTTCTCCTTCTTACCGTGCCTTCCTCTCTTCTCTTGATTCCGTGTCTATACCCAAGGGTGTTAGTGAGGCTCTCTCCAAACCTGAGTGGAAGACAGCTATGCAAGAAGAGATGGAAGCTTTGATTAAGAAACAGACATGGGAGATTGTGGACTTACCAGAAGGCAAGGAGGCAGTTGGATGCAGATGGGTTTACACAGTAAAGTATAAGGCAGATGGAAGCATAGAGAGGTACAAGGCAAGACTTGTTGCAAAAGGATACACACAGACCTATGGCATTGATTATCTAGAGACCTTTGCACCAGTCGCAAAGATGACCTCTGTTCGGATACTCCTTTCTCTTGCTGCCTCATACTCTTGGCCCTTGTTTCAACTGGATGTGAAGAACGCTTTCTAAATGGGGATCCACAAGAAGAGGTGTATATGGATCTTCCAGCTGGTTTTTATGATAATGCTAAAGAGGGAAAGGTATGCAAGCTGAAAAAGTCACTATACGGCTTGAAACAATCCCCCAGATCATGGTTCGACAGATTCAGAAAGGCCCTGATTGTTTTTGGCTACACTCAAACTCAATCTGATCACACCTTGTTTGTGAAGCGCAGGGGATCCTTGGTGTCAATCCTAATTGTTTATGTGGATGATATTGTTGTCACTGGGAATGATCTGAGTGAGATTGATAGTCTGAAGAGGAACCTGCATAAGGAATTTGAGATTAAGGACCTTGGAGAACTGAGATAGGGAAACTTGGAACAAAGGCAGCTAGCACCCCCATTGATCAGAACCATAGAATTAGTGCATCAAAAGGTGAACCAGTAAAAGACCTTGGGAGGTACCAAAGACTTGTGGGTCGGCTACCATACTTGTGCATGACAAGACCGGACATCTCCTATGCAGTAAGTGTAGTGAGCCAATACATGCATGCTCCACGAGACCAGCACTGGAAGGCAACTGACAGGATCCTTGCTTATCTGAAGGGACATCCAGGCAGAGGCATATTGTTTACTGATCATGGACAGCTCAAGCTAGAGACCTAAACAGATGCGGATTGGGCAGGATGCCTCGATGATAGAAGATCAACTTCAAGAGTGTGCACCCTAGTTGGGGGTAACCTAGTCTCATGGAAGAGTAAAAAACAAACAATTGTGGCAAGATCAAGTGTAGAAACCGAATATAGGGCCATGGCACATGGAGTTTCAGAACTTCTCTGGATCCATTCTCTATTGGAAGAAATCGGTGTTCAGGCAGAAGAACCTATGATGCTATACTGCGATAACCAGGCAGCAATTAATATTGCTCATAATCCAGTCCAGCATGACCAAACTAAGCACATTGAAGTAGATAGACATTTTATCAGAAAAATGTAACTTCTGGAGAAGTTTGTCTTCCATACATTTCTTCTTATCTGCAACTTGCTGATGTCCTCACAAAAGGCGTTGCAAAGAATAAGCTGGAGCATGATCTACGCAAGTTGGGGATGTATGACATCTACTCCCAACTTGAGGGGGAGTGTTGAGTGGACAGACTTGTGTTTAGTTTATTTTCTTTTAAATTAAGATGTTGGGCCTTGGGCCCATTAGTTTTTATTTTTTAAAGAGATGTAATTACTTAGTTTGAGTTGCCGCCCTACTAAGGGCATCCTTGTAATATCTCATACTTAAGTTAATTATAAATAGAATGAGGGGCTGGCGGCTAGGGTTATGTTAATCTATCCTAGTCGACCTTCTTCTCTTTTCTCCCCTTTCCTCTCTTGCTGAAATCCCCAACTTTCTACTCTTCCTTTCACAAGAAGCTTGGCTGAAATCAGCACATAAGGTTTTCTACTCAAATGTTAGAATTCAATTGTCATTTTATGATCTGAAGGTCCTAGATTAAGGAGCACAAGCATATGTCTTTATTACATGCACTAGAAAGCAAATACTTGTCAAAAGAAAAAAATAGATTATTGAAGAAAAAGAAGACAAAGGTGGTTGACAACAACTTATTAGAAATACCTCAATCACCAGCTAGTAAAGAGGCATAACAGGTTGGTCTACTTTACCCCACTCTCTCTCCCTCCACAATGACAGCTACAATAGCATTCATCCATTCAGCTGCCCACTGTCATCACCATGTCACACTCTCTCTCCACCTACCTCTATTCTCAAATTGATATCCCTCCCTCTCTATTTTCACAGCAAGTTGAAAACACTGAGATGAACACAAGTTTCATCTTGTTGGCAGGCATCTAATCTGCTTGGCAGAAACAGTTAAGAGGGTTGGGAATTAAAAACTTGATCTTTTATTTCTTTATCAGAAACTGGTCACTTTGGTGTTACAAAATTTCCCCAAAGTCACCTCCCCTGTCCCCAATATAGACCCTCTCTACTTGTTCCTTGTCTTGCCAACCTGTCCACCAATCCATTTGCCATGTGAAAAGTTAAATTTATCTCCTTAGACAACCTTTTTTCTATCTCCTTATTATATAATTTATAATTGTATATGCCTATGGTCCAACACTTTTTTCCACCATTTTAGAGTCCCTTCCCACCACTGTATTTGTATAGTATGATGACTTTACCAACCTTAAGCCTTGTAAAACAGCCATTAATTCTGCCTTTGTGGAGTTGTCCACTCCAATGGGACCTGAAAACATTGCTAATACATTGCATTCAGTGTCTTCGAAACACTCCTATGCAAGATGCCCCTGGAATTCCCAGGCTGGTCTTCAAAATTCATCTTGATCAAGTTTGGATGGAGGGGTCAATTTTTTATGGTTATCATTCTATTTGATGAAGAATCAGCCACTATTTGCCAATTCCATATGATACTGTTGGTGGAAAATGGCCATAACGCTTCCTAAGTTTTCACCCAATGAGCAACCTTGAATGGCAATGCTCTTGTTGAGTGCATCCTTTGATTGATTTTTGTCCTTGAAAACTCTGTTGCTTATTTCCTCCCTGATGACAATAAAAAAAAAAAAAACAAAATAAAACAAAACAAAAAAACAAATGCAACATACAAAATGGCAGAAGGTTAATAAGCAGAATTCATCACTTGCTCTGCCAAGAAAACTATTATGATTCGGCCTGCCCTTGAGTTCTGTTAGTCTGATAACAGCCAAGAAGAAAAAAGAAGAAAGAAGAAAGAAAGAGAGAGAGAGAAAGGAGAAGAAAAGAGGAGAAGAAAAGTCTGGTTCGAATGAGAGAAAAATTACCTCCCATTCGGTCAGGTGTGCTTTATATTACTAACATAATAGAAAAGACACATGTGCCCCTACTTAAGTGAGGGACACTAGTTCTAACATAATATTACACATCAGCAACCTTAACATAAGTATAAAGACAGAAATACCCCTACATATTCGACACTAACACTCCTCCTCAAGCTGGTGTATATATATCATATAGTCCCAGCTTGTAACATATGTAGTCCACTCTTCCCCGACTCAACCCTTTAGTAAATAAGTCTGCCCACCGGTTCCCTGTGTTAAGTCAACCTCTATGTGCTTGGTTCTTTCATGAAACACTGAATTAGAAGAAATGTGAACTGCAGCCTGATTGTCACAGTAGAGCTTCATTGAAGTGTTAACATTGTATCCTATCTCCTGTAGAAGGTTTCTTAGCCACACTAGTTCACAAGTAGTATGTGCCATAGCTCTATATTCTACCTCTGCACTGCTTCTCGCCACGACTGTCTGCTTCTTACTTTTCCATGTCGCCAGATTACCCCCAAGAAAAGTGCAATAGCCTGTGGTAGATCTCCTATCAGACATATAACTGGCCCAATCAACATAAGTATATTCTTCAATTTCAAGTTTTCCACCACTTTTGTATATCAAACCACGACCAGGAGCCCCCTTTAAATACCTCACAATTCTTAAAACCGCATCCCAATGAGGAACCAGAGGTTTCTGCATGAACTAACTTACCACACTAACTGCAAATGAAATATCTAGCCGAGTAATGGTTAGGCAGTTACCTATAAGTCGCTGGTATCTACTAGGGTCTTCAAACACTTCACCCATATCACTACTCAACGTAGTGTTTGTTTCCATAGGTGTTTCAGCTGGTTTAGCACCTAACAAACCTGTTTCTTCCAACAAGTCAAGCACATATTTCCTTTGACACAAATCAATACCATTCTTAGACCTTGCTAATTCTATCCCCAAAAAATATTTCAATTTACCAAGGTCCTTTATTTGAAAATGTTCCTACAGATAAGTCTTCAACCTGTCATTGCCCATTTTATCATTCCCAATAATAACAATATCATCTACATACACCACCAATAGGATTTTTCCTGCCTGAGAATCATGACTGAAGATTGAATGATCAACTTGGCACTGCTACATACACCACCAATAGGATTGCCCCATGGTTCGGCCACCCCTACTTAAACCTTGTCTAAAAGCCTCCTCTGATTTCTGAATACCCTTCCAAACAGCACATCCATAAGTTAAATTTGATTCCCCAGGGTCCCAATTTGAGTTCCTTGAACCATAATTAGCCTCTACTACTTTTCTCCATTGACTTGTGGTCTGCTCATTCCACCTCCAATACCATTTCCCAAGACAAGCCAAATTAAACTTTCTCACATTCCTTAAACCCAAGCCTCCCACCTTTCTAGATTTACAAGCTTTGCTCCAACTGACTAAATGGAATTTAAACTCATCCTTCTATCCCTACCAAAGAAAATCTCTCATTGTCTTCTCCAACTTCTTAGCCGCACCAGCTGGAGTAAAGAAGAGAAACAACAAGTAGGTAAGAAGAGAAGACAAAACACTTTTTAATAGTGTAAGTTTCCCTCCCTTTGAAAGATACCACGATTTCCAAGAGGCAAGTTTCCATCACTGAGTCCCAAATCTTCTTAGAAGTACACTTTTCCCCAAGTGGCATCCCCAAGTACTTGTTGGCAATTTTCCAACTTTGCAGCCTACAATATTGGTCAATACTTCCAAGTTTGGACTGTTCCCCACTGCCATTAGCTCACTTTTATGCATATTGACTTTTAGGCCAGAGGCCACTTCAAACCAAATCAAAATCATTCTGATTTTTTCCACTTGATTTTCTGCTGTGTTGACAAAGAAGAGAGTATCATCAGCATACTGCAGCAGTGCTACCTCCACTTCTTGACCCACCTTGAAGCCTTCAAGTAATCCTCCTTCCACTGTCTTATTCACCATCATATTTAGGGATTCCAACACACAAATAAATAGCAAGGGATAGAGGGGGTCCCCTTGCCTTAAACCCCTCGAGCTCTAGAATCTGCCTGCTGAAACACCGTTTACCAATATAGAGAAGCTGGCTGTTGTTACAAACACACCCTTATCCAATTCCTCCACCTCATCCCAAAGTTGAACCTTTTTAGCATGTACTCCAAAAACTCCCAATTTACATGGTTGTCGCCTTTTCCATGTCCACTTTGAGCGATACCCCCTCCTCCCCACTTCTCCTTTCGGAGTCGATGAGTTCATCTGCCACTAGAACGCCATTGATAATTTGCCTCCCATCTACAAACGCTCCCTGACTCTATATGTTGGATGCCTGTGAATGGTTCTATAATTCAATGAATGTGCAATAAGGAATTTGTACCCACAAACAAGAGGAGAATGTCGCTGCCAAGTAGTTGACACAAATCAGGACTCTAGCTAGGAGTCATAGTCAGACTAGGACTCTGGCAAAGGAATCCCAGACACTAGGGCTCCTATATAAGTTCCTTAGTAACACCAAGATGAGTGTGGGAGAATTCTAGTTGAACTGGGACTCCTAGGGAGGACGCGTAGTTGCACTAGGACTCTAGTATTCGGCCCAAAAAGCCTCCAGGATGAATATGGGAAGAATCCTTGTGGTTGGTTGAGATAATGACTCATTGTGTGGTTTCTCAACAAAATTCAAACACTATTGTGCGTTGGAACTCAATTGTCTTTTCACTTTGCATGAAAGGGCCAATATGATAATTTCCATAACTTAAGGACTTAACTGCAAATGTGTAATTAGAACTCTTTGCAGTTTTAGGGAGTCTTTCTAATCCTGACCACAGATTAGAGAGTGTATTTTTTTATGGTAACATTAAAGAATGATTTATTAAAAAAACCACAGATTACATCAAGGTGTAGAGATTACACCATCAGACATTCTGTTTTGGAAAATTACCATTACCGTTAAAATATTAACAGAATGGCTGAAAACGTCCATTTTTCCCTCTCTTAAACACCTAAGTTTGCACACATTTTCTGAGGCCCGGTTCATTAATTCTTCTCGCCTCATTTCTCGTTTCTCCCCCCTCATCTCAGTCATTCAACATCTGTAGCCTCTCAGTTGATCATCTTCTCAGGCAAAGAACAAAGAAACACCCGATGGCGATGAAGCCACTTTTCTAACATTTTTCTTGTATTTCCTCATTCAGTTAAGTCATTCTCATAACCCTTTGCCCTTGATTCATTAAAACATTAAGGGAGGAATCAGGTTTTGTCGCCCCTGATTACCGCTGCTGTGTTGACTGTGTCAAGAGGTGAGACAAAGGTGAAAAGTTGATACTGGGTCAATGTTTCTGTTCGATGGGGAGTGAGAAAGGGAGAAGAGAAACCGGAATCGTATTTTACTGACGTGGTGCTGGTTTTGGAGTATCTCCCAGATCATTTCTTCATTGGAAAATCCTTTTATTACTCCATCATGCACTAGCCAATCCACGATGACCCCCTGGCGATCAGATACCTGTCGAAGAGCCCATGAATTCCACCAATGAGGATGAGACAATCCCTGGAGGATCAGCTCAGACTAGGGAACGAGGAGAAGTCTCGTTAATGTTAGGAAAATACGATTCCAATTTCTCTATTCATCATCCCTCTCCCCTTTCTCATCCATGTGATTTCTGGCATCCCAAACAAGAAGTCTTGGTTTTTTTACTTTCCTTTGTTTCTCTTACCTTAGCTTTCTCCATATCATTGTTGCAATTGGGATATGAGGTTGGGGGAGAAAGCTGACGGGTGTGCTTACAGGATCTGAGATTTGGACCTTCATATCTTCAGATCTGCTTCTAGGATTGTGAGGGCCATTGGAAGGGATGAGGTTGCAGTGGCGGCAATGCCTTGGTTGACAGTCCACTGTGCAGGGAAAGAGGTGAGGAGAGACAGAGAGATTTGAAAGGGTATTTTTGGAATTTTTGAAAAAAATATATAGAATCACGTGGTCATATGTGACTGAGTGTGACGAAAAGTTAACAGTAGGGGAGGTATTGGTCAATTGTCAGAAAACTTAAGGGTACTCTAAGACAATAGTTAAACAGTAAGGGTAGAGTTAGTCAATTAACTAAACAGTAGGGGTAGTTTAAGAAATTTACCCTTTTATAATTTAACCTGAGTAATTCTTTGCTCAAAAAGATCACGGAATGGAAACGCCCACCAAGCAATAAAATAAAACCAAGCTTTGATGGGAGCTAAATGGACAATCAAGGGATGGAAGGTATTGGAAGTGTGTTTAGAGATTCTTTAGGCAGGTTGGTGACCTTGTATTCAGGACCTATAGGGGTTGGAAACTCACTGAAAGCTGAAGCAGTCCAAGTTCCAGCAATTGGAAGTAGAAGGGGACTTAAAATTGGTTATATTTACAGGCAGGCTTTCAGGAAAACAGAAAGCCTCTCAAGAAAGTTAAACATCACCTTCAGCCGGGTAAGGACTGCAAATGGGATGGCAGATAGCAAAACAGGGAGTTCACAGACAACAATTGTTTTGGGCAGTAATGTAATTCTTTTTGTTACTTTGGGCATTGCTTTCTGGTCCTTGTTCAATTGGGTAGCTGGTGTTCCAACCTGTTGCATCTTAAATTATAAATTCATAAATTTCCTTTTCTGATGAAAAAAAAAAAGAGAGAGAGAAGTTAGAAACCAAAATATCACTCCTAAGTCTTAAATGTTAAAATAAAAACAGAACAAAGGAAAAAGGGAAAAAAACAAAAGGAGGTTAAATATATAGCTGATAGTAGAGGATTCTGACCTCAAACTGCTCTATAGATGATAAAAACTTCCACAGATCAGAATCAGAAATTGTTTGCTGCAGAGCATGCTCAGCAGCAACATGAATTTCTGCAAGTTTCATAGGCCGATCAAGTGAGCTCTCGAAGTTTCCGGGAGAAGAGTTGGTTCGTGACATAGAACCCACCTGTACTTTCTTTGGGGACATCTTCGATGGTGCATCTAAACCTGAGCTGTCAATATACCAACCAAATGAGGGCTAAGAAAATTTCCAATACAATGAAAACAGGAACAAAGATCAATAACAGGTAAAAAAAGGCAGATGATAGTACTACATGTCTACTTCATTACCCATCAGAAAAACTTAGCCGACCATCAGACATTTCAAACATATTTCCAGCAGAAAGAGAAGCCCTCCGCCGATTAGCCTCCCTTAGAAGTACAGAAGGTTCCAGAGGCAATGGTTTTCTCTGAATACCAAAGGGCTTTACCCTGGGATTTGCTTGAAGAATCACCTGCACAGCTAAAAATGTGAGACTCCAACTGAGATAGTACAACCACATAGAAGCCCAACAGAAAATATTGGTTTCTTTGGTGAAAGATACAGGTAGCAGCTTTAATTAAGAGATATAAACATGAACAGAAAATACATTATTCAAAAATGTAGGTAAGTCCATACTACAGCAGAAAATGAAATTAGGACAACAAATTTTGAACTTATAACATGTTAAACTTGCTAGTGGTAGCTTGTCATAAACTGTAGGTCACAAGCCCAGATAAGGGAGGACAGTTGTGTCAGATTGGAAGCAGACATAAAAGCCTTTAGCCAATCCAATATGAATAACAATCCTGAATCATTTTCTGCAGTGCTAGGGCATTCTGCAGATGATGGCATGCTGCATTGGCACCCAGGTGGAATGATACAAGAGTCACATTTAGACAGAAAACATGGCTCTTGAATCTTGATAGAGCACAAGGACAGGACAGGATTCCTGTAGCTGAGCCCAAATAGTTGGGTTTAAGAACGAATTGAATTCAGTTATATAACAGGTTAAGTTTGGCTGTGTTCATGTATTGCTAGTAACCTCATCAGTATACCTCTAGTGCAGGACTAGAACAATTACCTATGACCATGTAGATGAAACTTATCCATTCAAGACTATTAAGCTATGATAACAACAATTGGCATTATTTTTAGACTTACCCAGATGCTAATGCACAATTTAGAATAAGGAAACAAGTTTGCCTAAGAATAGTGAAAGGCAACATAAAGAAAAGAGAGACCTAAAAAAATATTCTGGTCCCAATGGTTCAAAATTCAATTATATGTCTGTGGGAGGAGAGACAGATTAAGGACAGGGATGCAACTTGGGTGAGGCTCAAGTTGAGCATCTCTTCAGATACCTTAAAGTTCCAGACAATGATTTAGAGGTTAACACCACAAAAATTAACAAAAACATGGAGATCCGGCTACCTCAAAGAAAATTGTTGAGGTTTTAGACAGATTTGTGCAGTTTTGGTAGTGTTTTTTGTTTAATTATTGTTTAGATAGGAAGTGGGGACCACAGCACCTTTGTTGGGTCTTTTTTTAGTTGCTCTTTTAAGTGTTTTATGTAGTTTTAGGTGTTAGCCACCCTATAAGGGCACATTGGTCTTTGTACCCTTCTTTATTTTAAAAATATAAATACCAATGAAGAGGGCGGCCAGATTATTGCTCTCTTTTCTTTCTCAAACCTCTTCTCTTCTCTCTTTCTTTTCTTCAAAAAATATTTTTTTTCTTTTACAGATTTTTCTGATTCAGCAGTTTTCTACTTGGTATCAAAGCAAAGTTAGGGTTTCTTGGAGTTCTTCCATGCAGTCCTAGATCAGCCGATTGCATGAGGAGATAAAGGGCTGATCAATCTACTTCAGACTGCCCAGTTCTTGGATTTTTTTTGTGTTTTTCAGTCATCAAGAAGGTGATCTATGTTTTGGCATCAAAATCACTGGAGTGTGGGGAACAGTCCTACTTAAGTTGGACTCTTCAATTTTGATTTGATCTTGGGCACTTGGACCTTGTTGGACTTCTCTAGGTTTTTTACAGGGGGTGGTTAAGTTTCTGGGAGTTTTTAGGCCTTCTAGAGTGATCGATTCATTCTTCTCTCCGGTGGGAGATGGTAGGAGAAGAGAGATTTCTCTCCATATAAGATTTTCAGTTTTCTTCTTCTGGAAAGGTCAGCTACCCTTGTGTGTGAGATTGATTTGATCTTGGAGGCCTTCTACCTAGTTATTTCCTGTTTTTGAATTGTTTGAAATTGAAATGGAGGGTTGGAGTACTGAACATGGATTTGGGTGCTACAGGTACTAGTGATATTTTTGGGTCTGGAATTATTACCACAATGAAATTGGATGGTACAAATTATTTAGAATGGGCACAATCAGCCAAAATGGCCATTGGTGCTCGTGGAAAATTGGGGTACATCACTGGGAGGAGGAGAAGAAACATGGTACAGATTCCTCCCAGTGGGTACAGGAGAATTACATGGTGATGGCTTGGCTGTGTAATTTTATGTTACCTCACGTTGGTAAAAATATTTTGTGGGCTAATACTGCAAAGGAGATTTGGGATGGAATGACTGAAACCTATGCCCAAAAACAAAATGTAGCTAGAGCTTATCAAGTTATCAGTTAAGGAATTAGGTGATTAGTACAAAACAGGGAGACATGTATTTCTCCATGCTGAAAATACTTTGACAGGAGATAGATCACTTAGAAATAGTGGCCTGGGAGAGTACGAATAATGCAGCAACCTATCAGAAGTTGGTATAGAAGAATAAGGTTTTTGAGTTCTTGGTTGGGCTAAACCCTGAATTCGACATTGTCAAGCAAACATCCTTTCTAAAAAAAGTGTGACTCTTTCGCAAGCTTATGCCTTTGTTTCTGGAGAGGAGAGCAGGAGGAATGTCATGTTGAGACAACTTGGGAAAAATCAGTCGGCTATGATTAGTACAATCAAACCTAAGCCAAATGGAGACAAAGGGAGTAGTGAGACTAGGAGGGAGGATAAGAAGGACTTGGTGTATGACTATTGCAAGAAGACTAAGCATACCAGAGACACTTGTTGAAAGCTTCACCCATACCTCACACCATCTCGGGTCAAGAACAAGAAGGGAAATGCAAATGTGGCAATTATAGGAGACTCTTCAGGACCTCTTACCCAAGCTGATTGTGAGTCCATTGCAGTAGCAGCAATTAGAACTGAATTGGAAAAGTATGGACAGCTTATGAGTAAGAAGGATTCAACCGGTTCTAGTTCTTCAAACAAGTAGCAGTAGGAGCCAATCACACTACTTCTTTTGCTCATACAAGTAGTTCATATGTAGTTGCAAAATATGCATCCACCTCAGGTAAGGAGGGACCTCCCTGGATTATAGACTCAAGAGCATTTGAGCACATGACCAATATACCTACCCTTTTCAGTTCCTACCAGTTGTGCTTTGGTAGAGACAAAGTCTCTATTTGTCTCTACAGAAAATGGTTCCCATATTCCCTTTGCTAGGAAAGGAACAATTAGAGTGACCAATGACATTACTTGATCCTTTGTCTTACATGTCCCTAGACTCCATACTAATCTTCTTTTTGTGAGTTCTCTAACAAGAAATTTGAACTATTTAGTGACTTTCCTTCCTAGTAATTGTGTTTTGTAGGATCTGAAATCAAAGAGGATGTCTGGGAGTGGTCGTGAGGTGAATGGAGTCTACCTTTTGGATGAGATTCTAAGACATCTGAGCCATCATGTTAGTAGCAGCAGTACTAGTAGATCAGAGATAGTGAGTCAGATTATGCTCTGGTAGAATCGTTTGGGTCATCTTTCTTTCAGTTCATTAAGATTTTTGTTTCCAAAGTTGTTTGAGTATGTTCAATTATCTACTTTGGAGTGTGAAAGTTGTCAGTTGGGAAAGCATTGTAGACATTCTTTTTAACCAAGTAATAAAAGTTCTTTTGCTTTTGATATTTGTTCATACTAATGTATGGGGACCTTATCATATTTCTTCCATGTATGGTTACTGTTATTTCCTTTTGTTTGTGGATGATCACATGCAGTACTCTTGGATATATTTGATGAGATCACATGATGAGGTACCTATTTTGGTGCGACAATTCTACCAGATGGTTCTCACACAATTTGGAGTGAGGACTAAGGTCTTCAAATCAGACAATGCTAGAGAATACCTTGAGAAGGACTTGGCCACGTATTTTTTAGAGCACGGTGTGATTCATCATAGTAGTTGTGCATATACACTACAACAGAATGGGGTAGTAGAAAGGAAAAATAGACACATTGTGGAGGTGGCAAGAAGTCTTATGGTGTGTGCTTCAGTTCCTATTCGCTTTTGGGGGGATGCAGTTCTCATAGTTGTGCATTTGATTAACCATGTCCCTTCACGCACTTTGGGGTTTAAGGTGCCACTCAGTCTCCTTTTTCCAGATGGGGAGATATTTCATGCACCTTTGAGAGTTTTTGGGTGTGTTTCCTTTGTTCACATTCTTGGTCATCACTGCAAGAAATTAGACCCTAAGGCCAAAAAATGTGTTTTCTTTGGGTATGCTCAAAACCAAAAGGGGTATTGTTGTTATGATCCAGTGTCGGGGAGAAAATTTGTCAATATGGATGTTACTTTTTTTAGTCTACATTCTTCTTCTCGGGTGGTTCACCTCAAGGCGAGTGTTTTGGGAGAACTCACAATCTGTTCCTCTTCTTGTTTCATTTGTTCCTCTTTCTCCATTAGTTTCACCATCAACAACTCTGTCAATTCCACTATGGCCAGCCTCATAGTTCTATTAGCGCCGCAAGTAAAGGGTTGACTCCAGACAAGCTCAAATAGAAGAATCTACACCACTATGAGTTAGTTCATCTGAGATTCCAGGTTCAACCAATACAGTTCCAAGTATTCCCCTTGAGCCCAAGCCTGTTATTTTCCCTTATCATTATGTTTTTGTACCTAACATTGTTGTTGCAGCCAATCCCATTGACCTTGATTTTCCCATTGCACTCCGTAAGGGAAAAAGAAAGTATACAGCCCATTGCATTTCACACCATCTTTCCTACAATGCCATATCATCCTACCATGCTTTCCTTTCTTCCCTGGATTCTGTGTCTATACCCAAGAATGTCGAGGCTCTCTCCAAACCTAAGTGGAAATAGCTATGCAAGAAGAAATGGAAGCCTTGGTTAAGAACCAAACATGGGAGATGCTTGATCTTCCTACAACCAAAGAGACAGTCGGATGTGGATTGGTGTTCATTGTGAAGTGCAGGGCAGATGGCAATATAGAGATGTACAAGGCAAGGTTGGTTGCAAAAGGGTATACACAAACCTATGGTATTTGTTGAAGATTAATTAGTTTTATGATGTTTTTCTGAGTACATGTTTTATGTTAGTTGTTAGATAAGAGGTGGGGACCACAGTAGTTATGTGAGTCCAAATTTTATTATGTTTTTTGAGTGTTATATATGTTGTTTTATGTTTTGCCGCCCTATAAGGACATAGTTGTCTTTGTACAGTTTTATTATTTTAGTATAAATAATAAGCGTGTTTTATGTTAGTTGTTAGATAGGAGGTGGGGACCACAATAGCTATGTGAGTCAAAATTTTATTATGTTTTTTGAGTGTTATATATGTTGTTTTATGTTTTGCCACCCTATAAGGGCATAGTTGTCTTTGTACTATTCTATTATTTTAGTATAAATAATAAGTGAACGGGGCGGCCAGATCATTGCTCTCTTTTCTTTCAACTTCTTTTCTTCTCCTCTCTTCCTTCTCTCTTCAAGAAACTACTTTCTTTCATATTTTTTAATTCAGCAGATTTCTACTTGGTATCAGAGCATCGGCTAGGGTTTGTTGAAGCATTCTCATGCAGCCCTAGATCAGTCGACTGCATGAAGTAGTAAAGGGCTGATCAATCTACTATAGATTGCCCAGTTTTTAGAGTTTTTGGTGGGATCTAAACATCAAGAAGGTGATCTACTGTTCAGCATCAAAATCAGGAAGAACTGGAGTGTGGGGAAAAATCCCAGAAAAGTTGGACTCTTTTTTTTTATCTGATCTTGGATGCCCAAGTATTGTTAGTTTTCTTTTGATTTTCTAAAGAGGGTGGTTTGGTTTCTGAAATTTTCTAGGCCTCCCAGAGTGATCGGTTCACTTTTATCTCTATTGGGAGGCGTGGGGAGGAGAGAGATTTCCCTCCAGCTAAGGGTTGGTTTCTATGTGTGTGGTATTAAATTATTTTTTGAAAGTCTCCAATCTATTTTTTTCTTACTGTTGAACTGTTTGAAATAAAATGGAGAGTTGGAATACCGAGATGAAATCAACCGGAACTGTGGGACTCTGGATGTTGGAGGTAGTAGTGATATTTTTGGGTCCGGGATCATTACTACAGTAAAACTTGATGGTACAAATTATTTGGAGTGGGCACAATCAGCTAAGATGGCTATTGGTGCCCGTGGAAAATTAGAGTATCTCATTGGGGAGGAGAAGAAACCTGATACAGACTCTTCCCGATAGGTGCAAGAGAACTACATGGTAATGTCTTGGCTGTGTAATTCCATGTTACCTCATATTGCAAAAAAAATCCTATGGGATAATACTGCTAAGGAGATTTGGGATGGAGTGACTTAAACCTACTCTCAGAAGCAAAATGAAGCCAGAGCCTATCAGTTAAGAAATCAGGTGACAATTATGAAACAGGGAGAAAAACCTCTTGTTGTGTATTTCTCCATGCTGAAAACCCTATGGCAAGAAATAGATCACTTAGAAACTGTGGTATGGGAAAGTGTAAATGTGCAGCAACTTATCACAAATTGGTAGAGAGGAATAGGGTTTTTGAGTTCTTGGCAGGGCTGAACCCTGAATTTGGCATTGCTAGGTAGCAGATTCTTTCTAGGGAGGGTGTGACACTCTCTCAGGCCTATGCTTTTGTCTCCAGAGAGGAGAGTAGGAGGAATGTAATGCTGGGACAGCCTAGGATTAACCAGTCGGCTATGATTGGTACAACAAAACCTAAGCCGAATGGAGACAGGGAGAGTAGTGAGACTATAAGGGAAGATAAGAAGGACTTGATGTGTGATTATTGCAAGAAGCCTAAGCATACCAGGGACACTTGTTGGAAGCTTTATCCAAATCTTATGCCTGCTCAGATAAGAAACAAGAAGGGAAATGCAAATGTAGTCACTACAGGAGATTCTTCAACCCCTCTCACCCAAATTGATTGGGAATCCATTGCAGTAGCAGCAGTGAAAACAGAATTGGAGAGGTTTGAACAGCTTATGAGTAAGAAAGGTTCACCCAGCTCTAGTCTTCCAGACGGACAACAGAATGCATGATCCAACCACATCACTTCCTTTGCACATACAGGTAGTTCATATGCAACTGCGAATCTTGCATCCACTTCAGGTAAGGAGGGAGCTCCCTGGATTATAGATTCAGGAGCATCTGAGCATATGACTAATGCCCCTACCATTTTCAATTCCTATCAATTGTGCTCTGGTAGAGATAGAGTCTCTACAGCAGATGGTTAACATATGCCCATTGCTGGGAAAGGGACTGAGTGACCAATGATATAACTCTGTCCTCTGTTTTGCATGT
Source organism: Nelumbo lutea (assembly GCF_056320005.1). Taxonomy (NCBI): domain Eukaryota; kingdom Viridiplantae; phylum Streptophyta; class Magnoliopsida; order Proteales; family Nelumbonaceae; genus Nelumbo; species Nelumbo lutea. The sequence continues at coordinate 138,174,810 of NC_142684.1, read as the reverse complement.
CCCTAGACTTCATACCAACCTACTGTCTGTTAATTCTTTGACAAAAAATTTGAATTGTTTTGTGACCTTTCTTCCCGGTAATTGTGATGCAGGATCTGGAGTCAAAAAAGATGATTGGGAGCGATCGTGAGGTGAATGGAGTCTACCTTCTGGATGAGATTCCGACAAATCAGGGCCATCATGTTAGCAGCAGCAATAGTAGTGGGTCAGAGTCAGTAAACCAGATTATGCTTTGGCACAATTGCTTGGGGCATCTTTCTTTTAGTTCTTTGAAATGTCTTCCCAAAATTGTTTGAGTCTGTTCAATTATCTACTTTGGAGTGTGAGAGTTGTCAGTTAGGAAAGCATTGTAGACAGTCTTTTAAACCAAGTAATAAAAGAAGTACTGCTTTTAATATTGTTCACACTAATGTATGAGGACCATATCAAATCCCTTCCATGGGAGGATTCCACTACTTTCTCTTGTTTGTGGATGATTATACACGATATTCTTGGATATATTTGATGAGATCACGTGATGAGGTTCCTAACTTAGTACGACAATTCCACCAAATGGTTCTCACACAATTTGGAGTAGAACTAAGGTTTTTAGATCAGATAATGTCGAAGAGTACTTTAAGAAAGACCTAACCACGTATCTCTTAGAACATGGTGTAGTTCATCAAAGCAATTGTGCATATACACCACAATAGAACGGAGTTGCTAAGAGGAAAAACAGACACATTGTGGAGGCAGCAAGGAGTCTTATGGTGTGTGCTTCAGTTCCTGTGCAGTTCTGGGGAGATGCAATTCTTACAGCCGTACATGTGATTAATTGTGTTCCTTCACGGACTTTGGGGTTTAAGGTGCCATTTAGCCTCCTTTTTCCAGATGGAGATATTTCATATACCTCTGAGGGTTTTTGGTTGTGTTTCTTTTGTTCACATTCTTGGCCCATCGCAAGAAATTGGATCCTAAAGCCAAGAAATGTGTTTTTCTTGGGTATGCTCAGAACCAAAAGGGGTATTGCTGTTATGACCCAATGTCAAGGAGCAGATTTGTCACTATGGATGTTACCTTTTTTGAATCCACATTCTTCTTCTCGAGTGGTTCTCCTCAGGGGGAGAGTTTTGGGGAGGAGAACTCACAACCTGTTCCTCTTCCTGTTTCTGTGGTGCCTCCATCAGTTCATCCAGCATATACATCAGTTCAACTACCACCTGCACCATCAGTTCAGCCAACACCAGTTCAGCTAGCACCTGCACCTCCAGTTTCATTACCTGAGCCACTACGAGCAGCCTCACAGAAATATTAGTGTCGGCAGATGATGGTTGACTCCACACATCCTCGACCAACACCACTCTCTGTCAGTCCTTCTGAAACTCCAGATTCGGCAGATACAGTTCCAGGTATTCCTCTTGAGCCTGTTATGTTTTCTGATGATAATGTTTTTGTCCCTAACACCATTGTTGCAGCTGATCCCACTGACATTGATCTTCCCATTGCACTTCCTAAGGGGAAGAGAAAGTGTACAGCCCACTGCATTTCACACCATTTATCCTACAGTGCCTTATCACCCTCCTACCGTGCTTTTCTTTCTTCCCTGGATTTTGTGTCTATACCCAGGAATGTTACTGAGGCTCTCTCCAAACCTGAGTGGAAAACAGCCATGCAAGATGAGATGGATGCTTTGGTCAAAAACCAAACTTGGGAAATATTTGATCTCCCCCCAGACAAGGAGACAGTCAGATGTCGATGGGTATTCACAATGAAATATAAGGCCGATGGCAAGATAGAGAGGTACAAGGCAAGGTTGGTAGCAAAAGGGTATACTCAGACCTATGGTGTTGATTATCTAGAAACCTTTGCACTAGTAGCTAAGATGAGTTCAGTTCGTATTCTTTTATCTCTAACAGCCACCTATTCATGGCCCTTGTTCCAGCTTGATGTCAAAAATGCTTTCCTCGATAGTGATTTACAAGAGGTATATATGGACATTCCAACAGGCTTTTATGAAAATGTTGGTAAAGGAAATGTGTGTAGACTCAGAAAATCTTTGTATGGATTGAAACAGTCACCTAGGGCTTGGTTTGACAGGTTCAGAGGGGCACTCATCCGTTTTGGATACACACAGGTGAAGAGATAGGAAATCCATCACATGGACGCCCAAGATTGTGGAATAAAGGGGGGCGAATTTCAAAAATTTTTCTCTCCCTTCAAAAATTTCAAAAATCCATCACATCTGAGCCAAAAGGAGTAGGGAGAGATAATACCTGATAGAGAGAAACAACATCTTTCAATGGAGGTGTTCACACCCAAGGTAGGATCCAAAATCTGCTCCCACTGAAGATGGCGCAGTGTAGGGTGGAGCAGAATCAGTAGTGTTCTTCCTAAGAACTTGATCCTTCCCAAGAATCACCTAGACGGTTTGTGAATACAATTTCTACCAATCTTTTCTCCAAAAGATTGGAATCAAGATCCAATCTTGATTTCTCCCAAACAATGGAGATCGAACTGCTATAGGTGGCGGCTACAGGAAGGAGGCGGCTAGAGAGTATGCATGGTGCAGAATTCTCTCTTTTGTGATCTCAGCTCTGAAGACAAGACTGTTGCTGGTGATTGTGTATCTAAAGGTTGCCGCCCCCTCTTCCTTTTATAGACTTAAAAGGATCAGCTCCTAATCCCATTAGGAGTTGCTAACCCAAATCATATATGGATTAGAAGTCCTTTAAGATAAGGGATAATCCTTTTCTTATCTGCAGATTAGATCAGCCAGCTCCTAATCTAATTAGGAAGTTTCCAAATCTAAATCTCATTTAGATCATGGACTCTCTGAGTGGATAGGGTGTGGGCCCAATCCTATCAGCTGATCTTATCTCAGAATTCGCCCCTTAAAGACTAATCAAATTAGCCAAGTTCAAAATGAGCTTAAAGCCCATTTAGGGTTATGTATTCATTTAACCTTCCAAACTGCTACCCAGTTGGGCTTCCTTGTATGGCGTGGGACCCAAACATTGATCTACACATTAGCCACATGGGTTCAGCCCAGCCTTTGTTACAAGGCCTGGTCAAATACACTGTTATGGATAGTGCACCCCTTGAAACCCATCAGATGGGCTCTATGGGCCCAACACTTACCCTAAGTGGTCCCTAGGCCAAGCCACCTTGTAACACCAAGGGACTGTGGGTAGATGCAAGATTAGCCCATCACGTATTATCCTCAATGGTCTTACACTTAACCTCTCAGCCCATAATGATCATACACTGCCCGACAAGAGAGGACCTCTCCCTTGGCTGCAAGGAACAGCGTTGCACTCTCTCAAGTATGGATCCCGGGAATTAAAACCTTATGCAAATCATTTCGAAACCATAATTTATATACTTTTATATCTCATATAAAATGTATTTTGCAAAACAAATCTCAACGATTGAAATCGGCTGATCCTATCACTATGATTTGTCCGACAAAGGGGCTAATCCTATCACTATGATCACCCACTCAGATGAATTCTCAGACTGTCCCAACATACCCAAGTTTTGACCCCTGCTAAGGATCTCACTGAATGGTACATCAAAGACAGTCCAATCCGACACCTAGTGCAGTATCATAATCGAGTCTAGGGGTCGGGTGTAACTTTCCAGTTTTGTCCATCAATCTCCAAGGTCCAGGGCAATACTGGAAATCTGGTCCAGTTCAAAGATTTAATTAATCCCACATTGTATGTGCCTAGGGTCCAGTTGAGACAAGCCACCCCAACCGACTTGGTGGCACCACAATGTCAGCCTTGTCAGGATAGGTCTCCCCAGACCGATCCACTGGCTGTGAACATTCTAAACTAACACGAGTCTCATTAAGTGTCCAGTTTAAGGGTACTATACAGAAACATACCAAGGGAACATGAATCATATATGCACTTTTATTCATTTACAATAAACTCATAAATTACATCATTTTGATTGAAGCAAAGGGCATACAAAACTATCTAACAACAGGCACATTCTAATCACACCCTCTTTGTAAAGATGATAGATGCTTTGGTGTCAATTCTGATTGTGTATGTGGATGATATAATGGTGATAGGAAATGATTTGGAGGAGATTAATGATCTTAAAAAATCATTACAGCAAGAATTTGAGATCAAAGATCTTGGTGAGCTCAAATACTTCTTAGGGATTGAAGTTGCAAGATCCAAGCATGGGATCTTTATTTCACAGATAAAGTATG